>NC_067401.1:85096533-85396533 GCF_016432865.1 Antechinus flavipes | reverse complement strand
TGATTCTAAGGTATCCAAGGTGCTAACTTGGTCTTCACAGGAAAGGAAAGAAGAGAAGGAGAGAAGGAGGAAAGGAAAGGAGAGAGGGAGGAAAGAGACAGAAAAAGGGAATGATTTGTGAAGGACATTCCTAATAGTTTCATCATTCCGAGGAAGCAGAATATAAATAAAGATGTGTTAAAGATTTGGGAAAAGATTCTATCTTGAAAGGCAGCATAATTTTGTGGAAAGTGTACAAGTTTGAGTCAAAGGACCTGAGTTCAAATCTTTATTCAATCACTCATATGACCTTGGGCCTTACTTTCCTCAACTATAAAATGTACAATTTGAATCAATTCAGTTTGAAGGTTCCTTTCAACTCCAAATCTATAATATGCTCTATTTTTCTTTGAATTCCATCACACAAAATATTAATTTTTTTTTTTTTTACTAAATCTTGTCATTGCTTATTCTTTTCTGGAAAGATCCTGTTTGACTTTTACTGAGGAACCATTTTTAGAGTTGGATCATTTTCAGAAAAATACTCTAAAATTGCTGAACTTTCTCTGAGCCAACCTCCACTAATTAAGTGGATTCTGTTCTTCCTGGGCTACAGTTTATTCACTGGCTAGTAACACAAGTTTCAGTTTCCTTATCTATAAATGTAGAGTAACAATGTATGACATACTATGCTATAAAGGTATAAAGGCTATAACTGCAGAAATGTGTTGCCATAAAAAGATGGACATAAGAATAACTAACAGATATCTGATTGTCACACTGGTATTCACTCAATGCCAAGGAAAACTAAGGAAGTATCCTCCCTACAATTGGGTGTCCCTCCTGTCCCCTAACAGATTTATGGGAACTGTGAATAAGAGAAGCACTGATCAGGCAGGAATACATCTACTGCTATCTGTTTTGCTAAAGACAATGTCCACATCACAGATCCACTGAGTATTGGACTTTTGGAAATCTTCACAGGATGGTTGAGAAGATCAGGTGAGGTAGTGTGTGTAATAAATAGTCAGTCAGTCAGTCATCAAGAATTTATTAAGTATTTACTATGTGCCAGCCAATATGTTAATCCTGGGAATACAAATAGAAGTAAAAAGAAAGACAAGAGCAGAAAGGGGTTCGGAGTGCAATCTGGAAAGGAAAAAGACATAGCTGAGCACCCTTCTTTTAAGAAGGTTCTAAGACAAGCCATCCAATAAAGGGAGAGGTCAAGGGGTTGAAGGATATTTCTAATGTGTGAATTCCAGAGTTGGAGTGAGCTTCAGGATGAAGAGATAAAAATCATTCCTCAATGATTAACAAAGGTTTTGCCAGTGATACCCTTCTATCCCAGTGATTCTAAACCCCTGGCTATCATCATTTATATCCTTTTCTCTATTTCCCACTGCTAACTTTCTTATTCCTATCCCACTTAATCCAACTCCTCAGCCCAATATCCTACTCCAAACATTGTGCTCCCTGGAATGCTTGTCCCATTGCTAACAAACTTGCTTTCACCTTAAATCTTTTCCCCTAGGAACTCCTTCTATCTTCTCTTCTCACTGAAACCTGACTCCCTCCTTATGACACAGTCTCCCCAGTTATTCATTCTACACTAGCTACACTTTTACTCATTTCTCCCCTTCATCTCATCTCCAGATTATTAGTCCAGGTGGGGAGGTTTAAAACATTCCCTATTCCCCATTGCTACTTTCAGATTGTCTTTCTACCACCACTACTTGATACCCTCTTCTTGAAACTTCATCCAACCTATATCTACTATCCAGTTAAAATTCTAGTAACCAGTATCCACTATTTCTCTTCTTTTCTCAAAGAGTTAAGTTCTCCACTGTTTCTCTTCTTTTCTCAAAGAGTTAAGTTCCTGGTTCACAATCTTTTCTCTCCAACTTCTGTCCTCAAATTAGGGAACTTCAGCATATATATTGATATTCCCTCAGAAAGCCTAAACTCCCAGTTTATCAATTTGTTCATTACTCATGTACCATCATGTACCATACCTCAGTTGCATACAGAGATGGTCTTAATCTTGCCATCAACCACAAATGTACCATATCTTCAAACATAAACTCTGAAATTACTTTCTCTAATGACAATCTGTTGTGATCTATTCTCTCCCTCTACTTTGCAACCCCAAATTCTTTTATCTTCACTATAATCTCTAAGAATTTGACCCCTCCATGTTTTCCCTAGTCACCATCCTTGCACTGGCTACACTCACATCCCTCTACTATCTTGATCCTTTAGTGAACCATTTCCATTTTATACTATTCTCTTCTCTTGATTCCCTTGCCCTGTTATCCTATTCTCAATATTGCTTTGCCAGGCATTACTCTTGGTTTACTTCCACCATTCATTGTCTTTATTTCTACTCACATATTGCTGAATGAAGCTGGAGAAAATTACGAAAGCAGGCAGAGTAAATCCACTAAAATTTTATGTGACAATATCAACTGAGTTCTCACGGCAGCAAAGCAAGCCTTTTATGGTGGCTCAATCTCCTATTCACCATAGTGGTTTTTCCAAGCTTTTTCAGTTGTTCTCAACCCTCCTTATTACTCCTTTCCCATTCTCTTATATTTTAGTGAAGAAATTGAAACCATTCTCTCATAGTTCCCTCTTCTCTTATTCAATCTCACATTACTCATTCATTTTCCCTTACTACCTTCTTCTCTGCCCTGTCCTTGCTGAAGTACCAATGTACCTGCATAAGTGCTTCCATTCCATCCTGTCTTCTCCACATTGCTCCTCTATCATCTCCACACCCTCATTTATCTCCAATCATTCCCTGTCTATTAAGCTTCTTCCCTACTGCCTACAAACATGGCTGTCTCTTCCATACTCAAAAAGCCTCCACTTGAATCCATCTGTCCCATATCTCTCCTTCTTTTACTGAATAAACTTGAAAAGGATTCCTACAGACAATGCTTCTACATTTCTTTTTTATATTCACTCTTTTCTTAACTCTGTACAAGTCTTGCTGTACAAGTTGTCAAAAATAATAGCATTTTCTCAATTTCCATCCTTCCTGACTTCTCTGTATCCTTGACACTCTCAATCATCCTTTTCTCCTTGTTATTTTTTCTTCTAGGTTTTTGATACACTACTCCATCCTGGTTCCTCTACTTGTCTGTTCACTTTTCAGTCTCCTTTGCTGGGTCTTTAACCAGATTATACTTGCTTAAAATGGATGTCCCAGAAAGGCTCTGTCATGAACCTTCTCTCCTTCTATCTTGCTTGGTAACCTCATTAGTTCCTATAGATTCAATTATCATTTCTATATTGATGATTCTCAAATCTACTTATCCACCTTTATCCTCCAGACCCTTATTTACAACTGTCTATGAAATATTTCAAATTGGATGTTCAATTGATATTTTAAATTCAGTATGTCCAATACTAAAATGATCTTTTCCCACAAGCATCCCCTCTTTCTAAATTTCCTATTACTGGGAAGTTTACCAAAATCCATCCTCCCTATCAACTAGGCATACAACGTTATCTACAATTCTTCTTCCCTCACCCCATTCTCTCTTTTCTTGGTCCCCTCTTTTTCTCCTCCCCCCACAATTCCCTATCCAAACTAGGGCCAATTTTTATTGATTTTTCTCTGGTAACATCTCTTGTATATAGCTTCTTCTTTCCACTGACACTGCCAAGACCCTGGTTCAGGCCCTCATTACCTCACATCTCAGCTATTTCAATAGCTTACTAATAATTAGTCTCTCTGCCTCACTACTGCACTCTATCCCTCCCTCACTCTGTTCCTTCTCTCTCTCTCTCTCTCTTCTCTCTCTCTCTCTCTCTCTCTCTTTGTCTCTCTCTCTCTTCTCTCTCTCTCTCTCTTCTCTCTCTCTCTCTCTCTCTCTTCTCTCTCTCTCTCTCTCTCTTCTCTCTCTCTCTCTCTCTCACACACACACACACACACACACACACACAGTTTCTCTATTATCTCCAGGATAAAATAAAAAATCCTCTGGATATTATTCAAAGACCTTTATAATCTGATGCCTTCCTATTCCAGTCTTCTTACACTTTAGTCCCTTCTGCATATTCTGCAATTCTGACATTGGTCTTGTTGTTATTCAAATAAAAAACTTGATCTCTCAAATATAGCATGCATTTTCACTGGCTATTCTCCATACTTGGAATTCTCTTCCTCCTCATTTCCACAGCTTCCCTCAAGTCCTGAATAAAATCTCATCTTTTCTAGAAAGTCTTTCCTAGTCTTCCTTGATGAGACTACTTTCTGTTTGTTATCTTCATTTTATCCTGTATATATCTTGATCATACATAGTTGTTTTCATGTTAGGGGTATTCAGGAAAGACTAGTACCTTCGTTATGGGGGCTGCTTTTCAGGGCTGTTTTTCCCCTTTGCTGTCCTCTCAATTCACCAAACTCTCACCTATGGCTTCAAAAAGTTGTAGCATGCAATCACAGAAGCCCAACCCTGTAAACCCTTTCAGCAGAAGGGCTAAAACAGGCTAAGGGTAACTGAAAGGTCTTACACCTCTCAGTTGGTTGAGAGGGGTGTCTGCCCTAAATATATGAAGTCTTTCCTCCCCGCAGAATGAGTGGATGAGAACGATTGTTTGCAAGGCATGAAGGCAGTCGAAGCAGGTGCTGTGAAGTACTTAGATCTCGGTTACACAACAAAGACACCGAGTCATTCACTGCATCCTTCACTGCATCCTTAGCCATTATCCTTTGTCTTGACTTTGTCTTGACATTGAACTTTAATGACTCAAGAAAAAAGGAGGCCCGTGACTTTGCCCAACTCTGCCTCATTTAAATGCAATTTATACACTAATAAAAAGACATCACACACCATTTTATCATTTTTATCTAGCTCTAAGTTCTATGATGACAAGAAAGTAACAAAGCAATAAATGCAGATACACTGGAATTGGTAGTTACAACCCTATATGTGGACAACTTTGGTTATCGGGTCATCTTCTTAAGGGAAACAGCAGTGGAGTTTGGCAGGTCCCTGAGGATCTAAGCAGTCTTTGTTAAGGTATTGCTCACTTCCTAGTGTGAGAAAGGGTCTAGAAAAGGTGCCCTAAAAATTGTCTGCTTCATCCAACCTGACCTGCATATATATATATATATATATATATATATATATATATATATATGCAAAAGAACTCAGCAGGTATCATATCCAAATATCAGACCCGAGGGAAACAAGGCAAGCAAATGAAGGCCAGTTCACTGAGTGCACTAGATACATATTTTTTCCTGAAATAGGCACAGTGAAGAGGAGCATCAGGACACTAGCTTAGGTTTTGCAATGAAAAGTAACCTAGTCAACAAGCTTGTATGCCTACCAAAAAGAGTGAATAAGCAGCTCGTGTCAATGTGATTGCCACTTGTAGGAAAGCATCTGGCGGCCATCATCAATGCATATGCTCCCATCATAATGAATCCTAATGAGGTCAAAGAAAAATTTTTTATGAAGGCCTGGAGACTCATCATTATATATCATCAATATACCAAAAGAGAACAAGCTAATAATTCTGGGTTACTTTCATGCAAAAATTGGCCCAGATTACCAAAAGGTTCTTGGGAAGAATGGAATTGGAAACAGCAACAATCATTTATTACTGAAAATTTGTATATCTCATGATTTCATCACCAACACTGCCTTATGTTTACATAAACACAATAAAACTTCATGGGTATCTTCTCACAGAAATGTTGACATTTAATAGATAACATCATTTTAAGGAGAAAATAAAGACAGGATGTGAGAGTGATGAAGGTTATGTATGGTACACAGGGCTGGACTGATTATAAACATCCTCTCCAAACTAAATATTCACATTCAACAAAAATGGCAGCCCCAAGACAAGACAACTATCAGGAGACTTAATGTCAATAAATAAGAGCAGGAATAGTTCATTGTTAACTTGGAGGAAAAGTTGGATCAACAAACAGTTGGCAACAATGGACAAGAAAAGGAGTGGTCAGTTTTCAGAGATCTGGTATACAGCACTATATTTACTCATTTGGGTCAGAAGACTTATGAACATCAAGATTGGGTTGATGAAAATGATGGAGAAATTCAGAAGCTGCTAAATGAAAAAATGAAAATTCCACAAGGTATGCCAGCAGGATATTTCAGCCATCTCTTAGAAGGGAGCATTTAACTCCATCAAAATTCAAGTATAAGTGAAGCTTAAAGAGATGCAGGATTCTTGGCTCAGTAAGAAGGCAGATGAAATTCAGTTTTATGCTGAAAGTAACAATCCAAAGGGCTTTTATGATGTTCTTAAGGCTATTTATAGGCCAAAACCCCATGATGACTGTCAATTGCTCAATGCTGATGGAGCCACATCAATGAGAACATGATCTTAGAGAGATGGACTGGACACTTTCATAGTGTCCTCAACAAACTATGATTACTCAGTATTAAAGCTATTGACCATATGCTTCAGGTTGAAATCAATCCCTCTCTAACTGAATTTCTAACTGAAGAAGAGATTTTGTATACCATGCAAGTCCTCTCCTGTGGCAAAGTGCCTGGTGCTGATTCTATTCCAACTGAGATTTACAAGGCAGAGGATCCACTATTCATACAAAAGTGGGCTGAAATTTTTCAGGTAATATGGCAAAAAAAGGTTATCCCCACGCGTTCAAGGCTGCCTTCACTGTCCATCTCTATAAAGGTAAAAGAAATGCATGATTGTCCCATAACACTCATGGGGTTAAGGAGGATATCCTCTCTTCTAATTACTGGAGGGAAGATTTTTAATAGAATCCTCTTTAATAGGCTATTCTTCACCTGGAAGATGGTATCATTGACAGTATACTTTCCAGGAATATACACAGAAATGATGGAGATGATTTATGTATTGCCAGAACTAGCTCAGTGCTTGAGAAGCTCTGAAGGAGAAGAGTATATGATGAATAATTGATAGGGTATTTATTGCACAATACCTCTAGGAGAAAGTCCAGAAGTAAAGCAGAGATCAGTATACAATGTTTGTTGATGTGGCCAAGGTCTTTGATAGTATCAGTCATGAAGTCTTGTGGAAAATTATGGCAAAGTTTAGAGAACTTTCAGAGAAGTTCATCAGTATTATACAGAGATTCCATAATGACATAAGTTCTGGATAATGGACAATACACTCACACTTTTCCAGTCACCAGTGGAGTGAAACAAGTCTGTGTGCTTCCTCCCATGCTTTTGAACATGTTTTCAGCAAAATTCTCAGATGTCTTCAATGAGAATGAAAACAGTATCAAAGCCAACTACTGCACTGATGGTAAATTATTTAACTTGAAAAGGCTACAAGCCAAAACTAAAGTGGAGAGACAATTAGTTGGTAAATGCAGTTTTTGTTGTTGTTGAGAGTCACTCAATACTGCCTCTGAGGATGAGATATAGAAAAGTATAAATTGAGTTTCTGCTGCTTTTGCTAATTTTGGCCTAATAATTAACACCAAGAAAACAGAGTTTCTCTACCAGTCAGCACCACACCATTCATCCATAGAACCACAAGTTACAGCAAAAAGAGAAATTCTGAATGCTGTTGATAAATTCATTGACCTTGACAGTATACTTTCCAGAAATATACACATAAATGATGGAGTTGATTTATGTATTGCCAGAGCTAGCTCAGTGTTTGGGAGGCTTGGAAGGAAAATGTAGGAGAAGAGAGGTATCAAACTGACTACCAAACTGAGAGTCTACAGAACTGTTGTGCTGACCCCATTGTTGTATGCCTATGAAATCCGGACACTGTAACGGCACATCAGGAAACTGAATTGTTTCCATTTGAGTTGTCTTAAGAAGATTTTGAAGACCATCTGGCAAGATAAGGTACCAGACACTGAGATGCTTTCTCAAGCTAAACTGCTAAGCATTTAAACTCTAAGCAGAGAGCATAATTCTGATAGGCTAGCCACGTTGTTTGAATATGTTTGCCTAAAAGACTATTTTACAGAGAACTCATGCAAAGCAGATGCTCACATGGTAGTCAGAAGTGATATAAGGATATTCTCAAGGACTCTTTGAAGAACTTTGTAATCATTTGCAGACAACCTAGCATGACATGCTTATATTAAAGAAAGGACTGTGTTCTATGAATGAAGCAGAATTGCAGTAGCTAAAAAGTGGAAAAAAATTTTGATGCACAAATTTAGAGACATCAAAAATCCAGATGTACATATGGACTACTTGTACCCAACCTGTGGGAGAGTCTTCTGAGTTTGCATTGATCTGATCAGACACAGTTGGACAAACTGTACTTCAACTCCAACATAGTGATGTCATTTTGGTCTTCTTTGAGAACACACTGTTTTCATGTCATCTCTCTTATTAAACTTAAGAACAGGCAGTATCTTTGCTTTCCTCTGTATCTTCAATGTTTAACTGAATACAGTGCCTGGAACGTTGTAGATGCTTAATAAAGAAATCTTTGTTTTCAGAAGAAAAAGAAGGAAGAGGAGGAGGGGGAGGAAGACGAGAAGGAGAAAGAGGAGGAGAACAATAAGGAGAACAAGAAGATAAGAAGAGTAGAAGAATAGGATAAAGAGGAGGAGGAGGAGGAAGAAGAGGAAGAAGAAGAGAAAGTAATGGTAGTAGTGGAGGCAGGGAAAAAAAAGGATGAGAAAAAGGAGAAGCATAGCTAGCTAGCACTTTTATAGCTCTTTAAGGTTTACAAATTACTTTACATTATCTTATTTGATCTTTACAACAAACCTCTGAGGCAGAGTGTATTATTGTCTTCAATTTATCAAAAGAGAAAGTGAGGCCCAGAAAGATTATGTGGCTTGCCCAAGGTCCACAGCTGATAAATGTTGAAGGTATGATTTAAACCAATGTCTTCCTAATTCAAAGTTCGCCAGTCTATTCATTGCACTATTGAATAAATTTACTTATTGTATAAATAATCCAGGTGTTGTCATAGACATGATTAAATTTGAGGCTTGCATAAAAGGCACCAAAATGCCTTCTTACATTTCCATTAAAATCCTCTATTTCAGAAGTTTGTCCCTATTTCTGTACAAGAATTTTGTTTTAAATAGATTTTTTTAAAAAACACAACTCTGATGGCAGGTGTGAGGAGCTTAGTTTCACAGATGATATTGACTCAGAAATCAATGAATTAGATGGAACCAAATGAGATAATAATGCCAGTCTAGCATTTAATAAGAATACCGCAGTTGACAAAGAAAATGGAAATCATCTTTGTCCCATGAGTACATCTTACATCAATGACACTTTTTTGGAGGTCTCTCACAGTCCACCACTGACAATTTTCTTTAGACTCTAGCAATGTTTTCTGTTGTTTAAAGACACACATTAATTTAAAGTTTTCCCTATTTTCTCTGCAAATTACAGCATTCAGATGAAGTGGCAGCTGCTGTAATTAAGACACAGTTAATTGCCTATCCCCTTAATTGCAATGATAGGATTTTGGCAGTTTGGTAAATAAGAATTGTTTGGTTTTCTCTGGCAAACTAAGCTTCAGTCTGGTCTTCCCTAGTAAATGCTGAGTAACCAGGATTCTATGATAAAGGAGTCATCAGATGGAAAAGCAGGAAACAGGCACCTACTATAATATTACAATTGTTTCAAAGCTCCTATCCCTGTCAAGCATGTTTGTATATTTGTATACATACAAACACACATATGGTATAATACATATGTGCATGCAAGTGTGCACATACATGCATGCATACATATGTTCATGTGTGTACATGTTTTATATGCAAACACATTGTGTATCTGGGTGGTGAATATGCCTGAACATATAAACATGCATATATAATGAATATGTATATGTATACAAACATTTTCATAGAGAGAGAGCTTGTGAATTTCTGCCTGTTTCCTAATATTGTCCTCATTAAGGATGCTTCTCAATGCATGGATGTCTGCCTCATAAAAATTGTATATAGCTGGAAAAGGAGAAATGTGGGTCTGTAGTTCTAGTTATTAATGTCTTTTCTGTTACCCTGCTATGGTACTAATAATGTTAGAAATGTTTTTCCACATTTTTTATATGTTCCTCTCTGTCAGATAATTTAAGAATTAATCCTTGAACACTCAAAACTGAGTCACCTAGAGAACAGAGATTCTCTTTGTGTACTTGTAATCTAACTGCTTTTCCCATTTTTGTTCCCTTTAGTGCTGTTTCAGCCTCCCCTATAATCACATCTGTTATGTCCAAATGAGTTGGCTCTACTGTGCCTGACAGTAAGAAATGTTCATTATAAAAATCTCTACAGATATTTCCCACTTTTCTTCTTGTCCTCTTCCCATATTTGTCTTTAATTTTCACAATAGGCTACCTCTTGAACATCACACAATTGAAAGAAAGATGCAAAGAACACTCAGGGATTGTTGCTTATTGATAGAGAAAAAAAACTAAATTGGTAAAGCAAGCAATACTTTAAGGGGTCCCTTCTAACCAGGAGTCACTCATCCATATGTCAAATTTAATTCAAGAAGCCTTGAAATGTGTAACAGAAATAATCCTATTCAATAACCCTCTGATTAAAAAATCAAGAAGATAGATGCCTATGTAAGGTGCTCCCACTTGCAAATGGAACTTTGCATTAAGCCCTGGAATGTTGTACTCTCCTAGAAGAGATCCATAATCAGTTCAAAGAATTTGGTCATATCATCCATGCATAAAAACCAACTGTATAAAGAATTTTTATTGCTCAGATTATTACATGCAGTTGGATGGATAATGCATTAGAGTTTTTCCATTAGCATGTATACCAGGGATGATACAAATGGACAAGTTGGACTCAGAATTACGTATCAAGAAGAGTATAGGCTGGATGGCCTTTAGAAAATTTCAAAACTCCTTTAATAAATCCAAAAATTTCCTGGAGATAAAGTCTCATCTTTTTAAAACTAGCACTCTTGGTTATTAGATGATTACAAGACATAATCTTTAAAGAACAGAAAATTGATATCATAAATAGGTTAAGAGAGATGTATATTGTGGTCATGAGCTCACTGCAATTAATAAAAAAAATAAGGGAAAAAAAGAAATTTTTAAAAAATAAAAATAAAAAATAAGGAATTTTAAAGGAAGAGAAAAGTAAATATATTATTATAACAATATAAGATTAAAAGAAAAAAATGATCTGATCACTTGATGAGTGTGACAGATAACTGTGGGTTGACCGAGAACTCCACTGGTATCATGTCCAGAGGAAGCAAGGAAGGCTCCCCCTTGGAGAATTCATTAAGCCTTTCCTGATCCATCTTGTCAGAAATTATGTTTCCTTCCTTGGACCTCAACTATCACTTATCATGTTTCATTTTATATTATACTTACCTGTGTGTATGTCTTCTGTCTCATTAATAGATTCTAATTTCCTTGAGGGTAAAAAGTGTATTTTATTTATTTTTGTCTACCCTCTTGCTTTGGATAGTGGTCTGCCTATAAGCAGGTAGTTAATAAAATGTTCTTGAACTCCCAAAGTAACAAGATTATCAATTCAAACATTTAGTCAAAACTTTTTCCATTGTCCCTCAATAATTCTCCAAGAATATTAAGTTGTAGAGGAATTACTTTTCTCAATCAGTGGAAGAAATTTTCATGCTAGGAATTCCTTAGCCAGAGGACATCACAAATCCAGACAATAACAATTGACATTTAATAGTAAAGTCTGTTATATACATTAGTTCATTTAATCCTTACAACCCTGTGAAATAATTAATAAAAATATGATTGATCCCATTTTGCAGATAAGGAAACATACTCAGAGAGTTTAAGGGTCTTGCCTAAAGTAACCCAATTACTATATATGAAACTCTGTGCTACATCAATAGATCATGAATGAGTTGTCCACAATTTTATATTAAATTGGTTTCTCTGGGGTACTTTTGGATAATACATCAGAGGATTAAAATCATCCATCAAAGATGGACTAAGGTGATCTAAATATTTGTTTCTTGTTTACAGCTTTTAAACATCTAAAAGTCATACAGGTTTCAACATTACCTTTTCTCCCTGGGCCTGAATCTCCTTGGTATAATTCCAACTGAAGCATCTGTTTAGCCTCTGGTTTTAACACAGTCCAGCATGGGACTTCCAGAAGCCTGTCTACTTACTAGTTATATGCACTGTTTCATTAAAAATTGTTAATTAGGAAAAGTAAGATTCAGCAGTGCTGGCAGCTCCTGGCCAGAGTCTGACTTGTAGCAGTCTTCATCCCGAGTCTTCACTTTAGTCATCCTGGATTATTTAGGTCATGAAATATTCTTTATGTGTCTATTTTCTTAAATTGCATTAAAGAATGATTCCTTTCACATCTCAGCTTTTATTAATATCCTTTATTTTAAATCACAGTAGTTCCCTGTGTGGGTAATTCTGTTTTCCTTTCCTTTGCTTATAAATATATTATGATTATTTAACATGGAGTATCTTCAGTTTTATAGATACACCATGATCAGAATGGGAGACTAAGATGGGGGTGATATTCATTGGAGTGCAGGCAAAGCCAGAAAAACCTAGGTTTCATTCTGCCTCTGACCAAACTGGCTGCATGACCCTGAGCAAGTCTTTTAAGTCCACTCTCCCACTGACCTTTTCTCCCACTGCTCTTAAAGAGAAGGCATTGACTTGCATTGGTAGAGAGATTTTTCTCCCTGTTCTCTATACCTGTGAAATCACAGGTTCAAGTCTTTCCTCTATTGTCAGAAAGTCATTCTGAGAGGTCGTGGAACTGCCTCTAAAATGCTGGAGCTGGAAAGTATCTTTGGTATCATCTACTGCAATTCTCTTACTCCCGCAAATAGTCCAGTAATCATCATTTTAACCTATAGAGTGTTTGAGGCAATGGCACTTCAGGAATGAGGGAAGATGTATTTGGGTCACAAAGTCCAAATCATGATCCCCACTCATTTCAATTTTTTTTTCAGCTTTGGGGAATAGTTTTTATTTATTTTTTTTCCATTTTATTTTATTTTATAATAACTTTATATTGACAGAATCCATGCCAGGGTAATTTTTTTACGTTATCCCTTGCACTCGCTTCTGCGCCGATTTTTCCCCTCCCTCCTTCCACCCCCTCCCCTAGATCGCAAGCAGTCCTGTATATGTCAAACACAAATTTCAAGAGAAATTCCATCACTACACTACCCTCGTCCTCCTCTGTCAAATTTCTGAGGAAATCCATGCTAGTGTGGGGCCTCTATTACATAAATAAAACAGTGTGCTATGGTCTCAAGCAGATTTTACAGGGAAGAATAGCAGCTTTGTTTAAAATACATGCATATTACAGTTGTTTCTATTTCTTTATAATTTGCAACACTTAATCTGGTGACATTATCTAATATTTTTTGATAGAAGTTTTTAAAGTCTATAAATCAGTGTTTATGTATGTGGGCATGATGGAGAATGATAGGAGATGATTAATGAACCATTCATTCATTCAAAAGACATTTACAAAGCATTTAATTGTGTGTAGAACACTGAGGCAAAGAGAATTACAAAATTGAAATAAGCTACCTTTTCTATTTTCAAGGAGTTAACATTCTATAAGACACAAAAAATCAACTATAATATATGACATTTTATAAGTGCATTAAAGAGTTGTGAAATAAAGTACTCTCTGAGCTCAGAGGGAGAGATCATTGCTGATCAGGGGGGATCAGGGAAGGCTTCCTTGAGGAACTGAGATCAATGTTGCTCTCTAAGAAATGAGCAATAAAGAATTCAACAGGTAAAAAGATAGAGGGAGAATACCTTAAGGAACAATTACCGTGTTTCCCTATATAATAAGACCTATCCCGAAAATAAGCCCTCCCCTTACTGTGTGAGATTCCTTTAAAATAAGCCCTCCCCTTATTGTGTAAGATTCCTCTAAAATAAGCCCTCCCCCGAAAATAAGCCCTATTGAGATTGCTACTATAGTGAAGGTGATCCCCTGCGCTACACGCTACATTACGGTACCCTCTGTATGCACCATTCCCCCCTTTCCCCCCTCAGGTGAATCGCACGCCACACTCCGAGCTGCATCCAATCAGAGCTGCAGCAGTGAGTGCGTCATCCTGTTCTTCCCCAGTGATTTGCTTGCTGGCGCCATTGAGAGCAATGCCGCAGAGGAGAGCTGAGGCAGGACAACATAAAAACCCAGTATGTAAGCGGGAGTGAGGGGGCATGATGGGGGATAAAAGGGGCATGATGGAGGATAAAAGAAGAGCTCAGGGGGCATGATGGAGGATAAAAGAAGAACTCAGCCAACACTCACCGCGCTAAAGAAATGAAAAACTTCCCTGCAGAGAGAAGAATAGATCAAGTAATGATTCCTGCAGGAATGACTGCCTATCTCCAGACCCTTGATATTGCAATAAACAAGCCATTCAAGGACTATTTGTGCATGGAAGTCAATGATTACATTGAAAATAGACTGGAAAGAAATCAGCGTGGAAACTTTGTGAAGCCCTGTCTGCAAGAAGTCGTGACTTGGGTGAAGAAGTCATGGGATAAAATTACTGACAGCTGTGTCGCCAAGGCACTACGAGCAGGTTACCTGGACAAGACATGTTCATTTAAAGAGAACTATATTGCTGGACATGACAGATTGGGTCCACTTCTTCTGAAGGAAATAGAGGCACAAGACATCCAGGACAAAATTCAGGATATGGACACTTATGACGATGTTGTTGAAGAAGATGAAAATGATCATTATTGAATAAAGGTACTTTTTTTGGTTCACATTTATCTGTTTATTAAAATTGCTGTCAATGTTCATTAAAATAAGCCCTTCCCTGAAAATAAGCCCTCTGGTGTTTTTCTGTCCAAAAAAATAAGAAGACAGTGTCTTATTATTAGGGAAACACGGTATAGAGCAAAGCCACAGAGCTAACAGCAAGGAAGTCAAAAAGATTGGCCAGGATCTGGAGAGCAGGATCCTAGATCTTAATCTGGAAAGGAACTCACAGGTCATCCAGTCCAACCTTCTGATATAACAGGTGAGGGAACCAAAGCTTAAAGAAGTTAAGTATTTGACTAAGGTGATCAGAGGCCAGGTCCTCTGCCTCAAGAACCAATACTTTTTTTCCCCATTGTACCAGTCTGTAGAGAGAGAGAGATGAGAACCATGGACAGAGCACAAGGAAACAAAAGTCAACCGAGTGTTTATTAAACAAAAAGAGGACCAATAAGCTGTAGCTTGGCTGAAACAAAGGGAAAAGGGCTTGGTTATTAACATTATTTGCTGTAGGGATGGAGAGATGAAAAAAAATCTCACTTTGACATTTAAGTAGTATGAAAGAAGGACAAAAAGATTTTAAGAAATTGAAGGATAAAGTATCTGGTAAAGAAAGCAGAGCATTAATTTTAAATAACTTTTTAGGAAGTTTAGCAATAAGGTAAGAGAGATGAAACAATAGCTGGTTAGAATAAAAAAAATCAAGAGAAGGGTTTTTTTGTATTGTTTTTAAAGATAGTTTTTAAAGCACATTTGTAAGCATAGGAAGCAGAGGAAAGATAAGAAATTGAATACTAAGAAAGAATAATTGGCCGCTAGTACAAAGTCCTAAAGGAGAGGAGGGAATCATGGATGGAATTAGATAAATCAGTCAGTTCCTCATCCCTTATCATTAAAATTCTTTTAAAAACAATTTCCATCTCCAAAAATTGGTGCATAAAACATACAGGATTTCATTACTTAATATTTTCAAGAAGAAAATATCACTAAATATCCAAACTTTCTCAAAGATCTCATTTCCATCTCATGACACCTTCTGAGAAGAAAGTTTGGGAAATATTGCTCTATATGGCTTCTTAAACTTTTTTTCACTTGTGACCCCTTTTCATCCAAGAAATTTTTTACATGACCCTTAGTATATAGGTATATAAAATAGATATATAAATCAAACATTTACTGATAATAAATCATAATTCTGCAAGAACCATTTTCAGTTATGAGATCTTATGATCCACAGTTTAAGAAGCTAGACTCTAGAATACCCTTGGTATGTTTCATTTATGTTTCCTCTTTCACAATAAAATTTCAGTAATGTAAAAAAAAAAAAAATGGTCCTAATAGCTTTTCTGTTTCATATGAAAATGGATTTTTCTAGAGAAACCAGGAAGGAACTAAGATCCTCCTGTGCCAAAACTTGCCCTAGATTGGACTAATTTCAATCAATCAATCAAAGAGAATTTATTAAGCCATCACTATGTAATAAATACTGTGCTGTATGCTGAATGTGTATCTATAAAAGTCCCTGCCCTCAAGTAGCTATCCAAGGCCCATTATAAAGAAGTACTTCATAATACCTCAATTATGATGTAAGTGGTTAAGTCTACTCTCCATAAGGAAAGTTGTTTCATTGTCAGATTTCTAAAACTAGGGCTCTAAGATACTACTGTTCTTCTAATGCTGTTTTTGTTTTCCTTTCAACACCTAAGAAGGGCAGATTTTCTTCTTGCCGTGATAACAGCCTAAGCAGGTAACTCTAATGGTGGTTTACAATAGAAACCTGACCTTCCGTAAAAATAAATAGTTCTGAAAACTCACCAAATTTTTACAAATTAAATCTTGTTTTAAGTGTTGTAAGGGAAGGGACAGTAAGACTTGGTGGATAGAGTATAAAGTATGAAAGACCTGGGCTGAAGTCCAACTTATAGTGATTGTATCCCTGAGCACACCAGTTCTCTGTCCCCGATAGCTCTTTAAAACTACAAAATACAGAGCTGTTGCTGAGTTACATTGGTGAATGGAGTTTCCTCTCTGGCTTATACATATAAAACCCACAGGATCACAGGTCTGAACCAAAAAAAAATTGGGCATAGAAAATAGAGGGTGTGGGTTGCTATTTAAAAGAACGCTAGAGTAAATAATTTTAGAAGACAAATGATTATTCTCTGAGCTTCAGAAGGCTGAATTCCTGACCTATATGTTGCCTTTTAGATATGTCTATGAATTTAGGATCTATGAGTAACAGGGGAGGTTGGGTGGGTTATGGGTCTGAGTCTGGGTCAGTCTGCTGTTCATAATGTTCCAAAGCCCACATATAACACACACATAAAAACTCCCAAACCCCCAAAAACTAGATGATAAAATTTGTCTTTGGATTAGATACAGTTTTATCTGAAGGGTACAAGCTAGGCTTATGCTTCCTTCATTTTTTTTTCCTAGAGAAGTAGAGAAAGTGGAAGACAGGGAGTCATATTTCATCAATATCCTACTCAATACATCACATTATATTGAATCAGAGATATTTAATCACATTTTTGGAGAGAAAATACTCTGGCTTTATTCTAGTAACCAGAAAGATAGTCTATCCCAGATTACTCATAGTAGTTAGAAGCGGCACAAAAGATATTGGACCTGGAATTCAAATCCAGGTTCAGATACTTACTAGTTGTGTGACTTTAGTAAAATCACTTAATTTTTGTCTGTTTCAGCTTTACTGAAAATGGGGATAAAGTATGAAATGAATAATGGAAATAAAGTATGAAAATAAAATATAAATATAAACGAAAACAAAATCTGAAAATAAAACAAACGAAATAATCAGTGTATCAGATTATCAAGCTCTTTTCCCTTTCAGTTGAATTCCTGGAAAAAGTTATTTTCACTCCTTGCTTCCACTTCCTCTCCTCTCTATAACTTGCTGGTGCTTTACAATCTGACTTCTGGCCTCATATCTCAATTGCAAGTGTTCTCATCAATGTTATCAATGATCTCTTCATTGCCAGAGGAAGTATGAAGAAAATCAGAACTTTTCTGGACCTTCATCTTTCCTGTATTCTCTGCAGCATTTGACACTATTGATTACTCCTTGGATACTCTCTCCTATCTGCGTTCTTGTGACCCAACTTTTTTAGTTCTCCTCCCACATGTCTAACCATTTCTTCTTTGCTGATTCATCTTTTATATCATGCTCCCTAACTGTACATATACTCAAGGCTTCTGTCATGGACCCTCCTCTCTCTGCTTTCTCAGTTGGTAGTCTCTATGATTCCACACATCCTATCCATATTCATGTAATACTTGGTAACAATATATGGTTCTATTAGGATAAACACTGAAAAAATTGCTAAGAGTTCTAATACTCTCTCCAAATGCAGCATGTTGAATATCCATATAAAAGAAACCTGTTGCTCATTCCAAACCCCTAGGCCAGAAATGTCAGACTAGAGCCAGCAAAATCCCCAAATGCAGTCTAAACCAAATTAAAATGTAATTGAGAAATGCTTAACCAAAATAACTAAAAGCACAATCCAATGTAGTTAATTATTTTTGATTTTCTGAGTTAATATGAAGGGCAGAGTTCTATTTAAGTTTGACACACTACTCTAGCTGGCTAATTTCATGGCAGTGATTAAAAACAAAAAGTAGATTCATTATTAAGTTTTAATTTCAGAGGACAGGGAATACAACTTCCTGACCAATGCAGATATAATTCTCAAATAGGGATCAAGCTAAAATTAAATCTTGGGGCTTTATCTCCTCTAAGGCAGGGGGTTTGCTTTGGTTCTGGAAGAATTCGCTGTGTGAAAATAAGAAAAAGAATATCACTAAAGTTACAACCAATGAATAATAATCTATATTTTTAATGAGATGAAAGATGTTGGTGATGATGGTAAAGAAAACACTTATGTAGTACTGGCTGACAAGAATATGGAAATGATGATAAATATAACAGTGAAACCCAACAGTTAGTGTCATGTGTTCATATTTCAGTTGTCACATCTAGATTTGGGATGTGGTTACATTTTATAGGACTAACTAAAACATTCACAGCAGCTTATAACCATTTCAATTCAACAACAAACATTTATTAAATACCTAAATAAATTTATTTAATAATAATAAGTGTGAGGAATTATGCCAATGCTAATCCTTTCTCTTCTTTTAGCCTTTTTGTACATAGTTATTTACATGTTTTCTCCACCATTAAACTGTGACTTCCATAGTGCCTAGCATATACTAGGTGTATAATAAGTGCTTGTTTGTTTACACATTTAAATTATTTATAAATGTCTTATTATAAATTTGTATATTACATTTTATAAATATGTGTTATATATAAATTTATAATTATAAATTTGAAAGATTAAAAGACAAAAAATAGTTTTTGCCCTCAAGGAATTTACAATCTACTTTTGAACATATATCAGGTATACATAAGTAAATATGAAGCAAATAAAATATAAAACAATTTCAAAAGGTAGGGAACATTGATGTCTATGTGAGTAAGAAGTGACAACTGAGTTGGACATTAAAGGAAACTAGAGATATGAAGAAGTATATTCCAGACATGGTGGTCAGCCCATGCAAAGAAAACTGGTAATGGAAAATGGAATGTCATGGAGGAAGGTCCAAAATTAGAAGGTCAGTTTGGCCTAATTGGAGAACTTAAATGATGAGTCAGATGGAATAAAAGTGGAAATATTTGCAATCTCCCTTACAGATTATATTTTTGTGCGAGAAAGAATAGAAAAAAGGCAGCCTGGAATAGAGAAGGGAAGAATTGGACTTTATATTTGAGGTTTCAAATTATTAAATCAGCAGTGTGACTATTAGAAATTTCATTTAACTTTTCTAAACCCTAGTTTCTCTGTACTTTAAATGGGAGATAATAGCACTTCTGGGCAGCTGGATGATACCATGGAGTAAGGGAGACCTGGACTCAAATCTGACCTGAAATAGATTAACTAGTTGTGTGACTATGGGCAACTCACTTAAACCTGCTTAGCCCAGTTTCCTCATCTGTAGCTGGAGAAGAAAATGACAAACCATTCCAATATCTCTGCCAAGAAAAGTCCAAATGAGGTCACAAAGAACTGAAATACAACTGAAACAACTCAACAAGAACAAACAGCACTTCTGCTGACTGTCTCACAAGGTTGCTGTGAGATCTTAAGATACAGCAACAAAAGCTCTTGGTCTAGTTACTTATTTGACTGTGTCTATGGCTTATAAAGAAATAGCTAGCAGTTCAGAGGATAAAGTGCTGGGCCTGGAGTCAAGATGGGTCAAGTTCAAATCCAGTCTCAGCTAATTCCCAGCTGCATGACCCTGGGCAAGTGACTTCATCTCAGGTTGCCTGATAAAAAGGATAAAAAGAGACTGAGACTGAGACAAAGAGAGAAATTACTCTATTTTTTAGGATAAAATAGATGGATATAGATACAGATAGATATGGATAGACAGATAGATAGATAGATAGAGGGGTACATACAAGACAGATATATCTATCTATAATTTTATCCTAAATAAGATAGTACCACAGATGTCAATAGCAATGAGCATAATTACTATATACTATATACATAATTACTATAACTTAGAGATGCTTAATATATATAAACACACATACACATACATACAGAGGTATACAGATGTGTGTGAGAAGGTATCTATGTGTATGTCCTCCATAATTATTTGATAGCATATATGTGTATATATATTTACATAAATATCTTTGTATATGTATATACATATTATACACAGATACATATATATATAAATTTTATCCTAAATAGCTGTTTGAGGGAGGTATTACAGTCATTGGTAGTGATTAATTGCACAGTTCCTGACACAATGTAAACACTTAATAAATATTATTATTAACTATTTCCTTAATTTTACAAATGAGAAGAGGTTCATGAAGATTAAATGATTTGTTCATTGTCACATGGTAAATGCCAAAGGTGGAAAATAAACACAAGTTTTCCAGATTCCAAGTTCAACACCCCACACCATACAGCCTCATCTTAATGTGAATTATTGTTATGAAATAGAGGGCTAATGTTCAGCAGAACTATTGACTGACAATGAAGAGAAGAAAGTGGTAGGCTAAATAAATAACAAATATTACAGTTGGAGTCAGAGGATCAGCCTTTAAATCTTGGTTTTGCTACTTTCTCTTGTATGATCCTGGTCAAGTCACTACATCCCTAAAGAGGTTGGACTAGAAGACCTTTGAGCTCTCTTTTTTGTTGTTGTTTTTCAGTCATGTCTGACTTTTTGTGACCCCATTTGGGGTTTTCTTGGCAAAGATATTGGCATGGTTTGCCATTTCTTTTTCCAGCTTATTTTTATTGATGAAGAAACTGAGGCAAACAGGGTTAAGTGACTTGATCAGGGTCCCATACCTAAGAAGTCTCTGAGATCAAATTTGCACTCAGAAAGATGAGTCTTCCCTGACTCCAGCTATGGCACTTTAGCCACTAGCTGTCCTTATATGCTGAGTTAGTTAGTTGAGGGAGTGACCAGACAGCCTCTCTCAACCTATTTCTCTGGTAAATAAGCCCTGTCAATATCTATTAGTTTTTTTTGAAAGTCAAGTTATCTGCTATTTCTCCAAGGACTTTGCCCCAACCTTTTGACTTCAGTGACCATTTGCCACTGATGCTGCTGGTGCAGTGTTGCAAATCAGGACTGCTTCTGATGACTGACAAAACTTGGTAACCAATGAATGACTGCTTTATTCCAAAGACTGGTGACTCAGAATTTCTAGAAGCTGGCAAAATATTCCATCCTCAAAGGCAAAGTCAATTCCAACTTTATTAGGAAGACATTATTTCCAGGTACACTGAACTTATTTGCCAATGTCGAAAAAAATCAACTTTGAGAGGCAAGGCAGAATGGAAAGAACATTGGATTTGGAGTCAAAGGACACAGGATGAATACTAGGCCCTGCTACTTAATTTCTGTGTGAGACTGGGCAAATTGCTTCACCTGAGAATCAGATCCTATTAAATGAGGGAGGCTTAGACTAGACAATTTCTGATATCCCTTTCAGTTCTATGATCCCTAACAAACAGCCTACTTTTCAGGTTTAAATCATAAAATGAAGTAATTAAGCAATAACCTAATCCATTTTTTGTACTAGCTTCTCCCTTTTGGAAGACAGATGCTAGAGCACTAATCCTGAAATCAGGAAAAGACTTGAATTCAAATTCAGTCTCACACATTTTCTAGTTCTGTGATCCTGAACAAGTCACTTTATCTCTGCCTCATTTTCTTCAATTGTAAAATGGGGCTAATAATAGTACCTATATCCCAAGGTGTTTGTAAGGATCGAATGAAATAACAATTATAAAACGCACTCAGCACAGTTACCTGGAACATCATAGGGGCTTTTGAAATACTTAGTCCCTTTTCTCTCTTCCCTATATGTATGTGGCTGATGAGTTTACACAGCCCATCCTCATTTAAATTCAACTCACTCAAATGTCATGGCATCACTTCCCTGATGTCATGTTTTTCTTAAAAAATGAAAGACACACAAGATTTTGCAAGGGTGAATGTTGAAAACTTATCTTTGTATTTTGAGAAATAAAAAACTATTGTTAAAAAAAGAATAAAAGACAAACAACAATGTACATATAATGATAATTGACATCTACCATTTGCAAAACATAAACAAGCATTATCTCATGAGATGTCCTCTCAACAATCTTATGAAGTGAGTACTGAAGATATTTTTCTTGCTATTTTTAAGATTCATAGAAGTTAAATGACTTGACTAAAGTCATACAGTTGATAAACTTCAGAAGTAGGTTCTGAATTCAGGTCTCTTCTGACTTCAAGTTTAGCACTATTTCTTTTCCTTTTTTTATTTAAAACATTTCCATAAAAGTCATGTTGTAAAAGAAAACATGGCTCTCCCACCCTTGTGAAAACAAAAACCCCTGGATTTCCCACCCTTGTGAAAACAAAAACCCTCAAGAAAAAAATTAAGTTGAAAAAAAAAGTGAGAAAGAAAGGTGTTGGAGTTCAATCCCAGTGAATACTGAGAATGTAAATGAATATCCAAGACCAGGCAGAAGATATGTTTTACAATTTCCATTTATTAATCTGAGGGCCAGGGTTTATATACTCTTTAAATTAGTGTTACATTATTATTAACTACCTTCAGGTGACATCATATACCTTCCAGAGTTAATACACAATCCATACTTTGACATTTCAGTATCCACCTTAACTATCAATACCAAGGTACTTAGCAACAAAAAATTGTAAACTGAATAGTTGTGATGTTCATCAATATCAAAGTACTTGTGGAAACAGAGTAATAAGTAGCAGAGATTATCATACTAATGTATTTCCTTAAGAACATTTTTCATCATAAGTCCTTCAGAGTAGTCATATCACTATACTGCTGAGAAAAGCAAAGTCATTTACAGCTGGTCATCCGAAGAACATTGCTATTATTTTGTGTACAGTATATTTCACTTTGCTTGACTTTATGGAAGACTTTCCAGGTTTGTTGGTTTGTTTGTTTTTTCCTGAGAGCATCCTGCTCATCATTTCCCATAATGTAAATTTCTTTTCTCCCCTTTTTTCTTCCCTCCCACCCTTTTTGTAGCAATGGCAACCATTGGATATATTTGTATGGTCTTGTGTGTGTGTGTTTGCAAGATAGTTGGGGTTAAGTGACTTGCCCAGGGTCACACAGCTAGGAAGTGTTAAGTGTCTGAGGTCAGATTTGAATTCAGATCTTCCTGAGTCCAGGACTAGTGCTCTCTCCACTATGCCATTTAGCTATCTCCCATCATTTCCCATAGAACAATAATATTCCATCATAAACACATACCACACTTTAGTAAGCCAATCCCCAATTGATGAGCATCCCCTCAGTTTTCAATTTTTTTGCCCTAAGGAGAGATCAGCACTATTTGTAATGTACCAAATGGCATCTTAGAGCAGTGAGATATCTAAAAACCTACTATAATGAACTCCAGGCGACTACCAAATTGTGTGGTCGTGATGGAATTATATCAATACTAATAACACTACGTGAAAAGATAGTCCATCTTTTCTTTTTTTTTTAATTTTTATTTAATGATTACTTTATATTGACAACATTATCCCTTGCACTCGTTTCTTTTCCGATTTTTTTCCCCTCCTTGCCTCCACCCCCTCCCCTAGATGGCAAGCAGTCCTTTATATGTTGGATATGTTGCAGTATATCCTAGATACAATATATGTTTGCAGAACCGAACAGTTCTCTTGTTGCATAGGGAGAATTGGGTTCAGAAGGTGTAAATAACCCGGGAAGAAAAACAAAAATGCAGATAGTTCACATTCGTTTCCCAGTGTTCTTTCTTTGGGTGTAGCTGCTTTTGTCCATCATTTATCAATTGAAACTCAGGTCTCTTTGTCAAAGAAATCCACTTCCATCAAAATATGTCCTCATACAATATCGTTGTCGAAGTGTATAATGATCTCCTGGTTCTGCTCATTTCACTTAGCATCAGTTCACGTAAGTCTCACCAGTCCTCTCTGTATTCATCCTGCTGGTCATTTCTTACAGAACAATAATATTCCATAACATTCATATACCACAATTTACCCAATCATTCTCCAATTGATGGGCATCCATTCATTTTCCAGTTTCTAGCCACTACAAATAGATAGTCCATCTTTTCAAGATATAATGATGACACAGAGCTAATGCCCAGTCTTCATTATAGAGAATGAGCTTGTAGAAAGCAATGTTTTTAACTCAGTAAGGGAAGGAAGAAATTGTCAAGCAAAGAGACCCATGGATTTATTTGAATTCTGGTGCCTAGAACAAACTCAATAGTTGGGTGGGAGAAATGGGTGGGCTAGGGAAAAAGGCAGACAACATGGAGTGTTAGTTGTCCACAATTGACACAACCAGTACTAAGGCAAAATCCTGAGGGAGAAAGGGAGAAACAAACTCCGTGAGAGGCAGTAGATCAAAGCAAGGTCAACAAAGCACTTAAGACAGTTAGCCCCAGTTAAATGTAATTGAACTGGGCAACCTTAACTCGGATGCAGGAAGAGTAGGAGGCAGTCATTGTGGAGTTGTTGTAGTGAAACATTATAGTAGGGGCAGCTAGGTGAGGCAGTGGATAGAGCACCATCCCTGAAGTCAGGAGGACCTGAGTTCAAATCTGGTCTCAGACACTTAATACTTCCTAGCTGTGTGACTCTAGTCAAGTCACTTAACCCCAATTGCCTCAGCAAAAAAGAAAGAAAGAAAGAAAGAAAGAAAGAAAGAAAGAAAGAAAGAAAGAAAGAAAGAAAGAAAGAAAGAAAGAAAGAAAGAAAGAAAGAAAGAAAGAAAGAAAGAAAGAAAGAAAGAAAGAAAGAAAGAAAGAAAGAAAGAAAGAAAGAAAGAAAGAAAGAAAGAAAGAAAGATTATAGTAAAGGCAAGAAATGTGAGGGCACCCCAGACAACATTTCAAAGTGTAAGCAAGAAGTATATCTATACCCAGTCCTGCTACAAATATTTATTTTAAGCTATTCAATATGAGATGTTCCATGAAATTATGTTTCTTGTGCATTTGTACACAGGATAATACAACAAGCATTTATTAAGTTTCTACCATGTACCAGGCAAAAGAACATATATATTCCATTGGAGGAAACATATGCATCTATAAACAAACACAAAACATATATCCAGTAAACAAAAAATAATCATTACTGGGAATCAATGGAAAACTTATCAAGATCTGGGAGTTGGGAATAATAGGAAGCAGTGTTTGAGAACTCTTAAGACTAAAAGTGGAAGACAGAATGTATTTGGGATGGAAATAGCAGCCTAGCAAAGGCATGGAGACGAGAGGTAGAAAATTGCTGTTTGAGCAAATAGACTTCAACTTTTTGTTGTTGTCTTTGGCTTCCTCAGAGAATTTAAGAAGAATCTTTCTATTAACTGAAACTTCCTTTTATGTTCTGGCTTTAATCATAGCATCAGTATCAACATGTTGATACCATTCAGATCCTCCAGCAGTATGGTCATTGGATAAGGAGCTCACATTCAGAATATCCACAGCCAAGTTCAAGGTTACACATCTAGAAATGGTGGGATTCTTAGCATCCTCTACCCTCTTTTCTGGCCCAGTGTCCCTTGGCTGAAGAGTTAGAAGAGGCTAAATAGGATGAAAAACCATCCTGTCTTTTAGTTTGTTCTATAGACTGCCAAAGAATTTATCACCAGCTTGTTAATGGTGAACCTCTTTTAGTTCCTGGGAGAAATTAAATTTTTCTTTTGAATTAAGTACTATTGTGCCTCATTTAACAAGACAGATGTGATACAGAGAAGATCTGTGTGGATTGTATATTTTTTATAAAATGGATCACATTGTCCAGGCAGACCCTTGCCTAGCAGAGTTCTTTGCTTCTATGAAAACATGATTTTTAGAGGTGCAGTCCTTAATCTTTTTTTGTGGACCCCTCTAGCAGTCTGGTGAAGCCAGTAGACCCATTTTCAGAAAAAGGTTTTAAATGCATAAAATAAAATGCATAGGCTTTAAAAGGAAACTAGTTATACTCATATGTCATTTACATATACATATGTCTTATATAACTATTAAAGTAGTTTTGTATATCTTTATAGTTTTAAATAGGATCTATAAATATCATATGTACATATACTGCATATGATATATATGTATATATAAATAAGTTCACAGACCCAAAGATAAGAACTTCTGCCTTAGAAGAAAAAAAAAATTTACAAGGGACAGTTTTTTGAAAATGAGCCCTGTTTAAATTGTGGGAAAATATTCCTGGGGGGGTGGAGAGATGAGGATGGCAAGTTGTGGAAGAATGCCTGAGCAGATTAATTATTATGGTGCTATATGTAGTGATGAATGGCAGTAGCCTGGAGGGGAAGGGAAAGGACTGGGTGAGACAGCAGGGAACTGTGAGCATCAATATAAGGGCAAGGAATCTTTGAGGGCTAAGATTGCCGATGATGATAATGAGAAGGGGAAGGAGGATGAAAATGGAATACGAAACTTTAAATAAAAATGTTTTGAAAAAAATTTAAATATTACTGTTGAATCATTTTCAGGACATCAGAGTATATCATCAAAAAGAATGCTGGTCTTAGTTGAGAGCTAACTAGCTTCAAATCTAGCCTCCCTAGCTTAATAACTATGAACAATTCAAGTAATGTCTCTGAGTCTCAGTTTCTTTGTCTGTAAAATGAGAATAATTTTATACTACCTACCTCAAGGAGTTGTGAAAGAAGTGATTTCTAAACCCTAATATGCTCATACAAATGTGAATTATAATTATTTAGGCAGATGTAATGGGGCTTTGTTTTACACACTTAAAAAGGAGATAGCCATATAGAAAATGACAGAAATCTGCTTCTGGGAGAAGACAGTCTCTGTTTTCTTACCATGTAGACAGGAACAGCTTCCTTTTTTTGACTGCAAAGCTAACAAGCTACATCTTAAGCACTCTCACTACCAGACTGAGAGGTTTCTCTCTCTTTACAGTTGTGTGCAGGAGGAACTCTTCTTCCTCGTGTTTAGCACATAGTAGACATTTAAGAAATACTTACTAATTAATTCTAAAGGCCCTCACAGTCTATTCACCTTAGATTCTCAGAGCTTATTTTGCTGAGCTGTTGACAGCACCCAATCTGGAACCATGACTAAACTGTAGCCACTCCTAGAGTCTGAAGCCCATGCCTGAAGCATGGAATAGAACAGGATAAATGGGACAGAGCAAAACCACGAATCTGTCAGAGCCACAGGATCCAAAAGAAGAGAAGGAAAGGGATTTCTCCCTTTCATCCCTCTCAGTTGTGATCCCTATGTTGTGGGAGAACAGGATCTTTATCTCCCTTAGATGCATCGGAAAGAGAGAGATTGTCCCAATCTGGTAGTTTGGAAGATGCATCCTATTCTAGCTACGTGGCTGATAGATTGTTTTCACCCATTTAGTAAAGAAACGCAAAATATTTTCTCCTGAAGCAGGTACCCTGGGTATGTCTATAAACATACTAGAGTACCTGGATGTTTAATTTCAATTATATGTAAATTCCTTGAAGGTAGAAATTAGGGTTATCTTCCATTTTGCAGGGATTAGGGAAGCAATTCCCCCATGATTCAGAAAATTGGCATCAAATTTTTTGGTCCTCCCTTCAAACAGAGAAGTCTGAACTATCATGGTATTAAAAAAATAAAATATGTTGATGTAATACAATAATTATGCACTTCTGAGTTTCTAAATTGTTTCTATGTCATATACTAGAGTTTGCATGTAATCTGTGGTTTTCACAAAACTCCCCCAAGATTTCCATTTAATTTTTTATGCAGAGCCTCGATATATTGAAACTGCAATGGAGAAACTCGGGATGTGGAAGGGATAACTATACTTGGCTTTTTCTTTGTTTTTGTTTTTAATAACTTTTTACTGACAGAACCCATGCCAGGGTAATTTTTTACAACATTATCCCTTGCACTCACTTCTGTTCCGATTTTTCCCCTCCCTCCCTCCACCCCCTCCCCAAGATGGCAAGCAGTCCTATACATGTTAAATAGGTTACAGTATATCCTTGATACAATATATGTGTGCAGAACCGAACAGTTCTCTTATTGCACAAGGAGAACTGGATTCAGAAGGTATAAATAACCTGGGAAGAAAAACAAAAATGCAAGCAATTTATATTCATTTCCCAGTGTTCTTTCTTTGGGTGTAGCTGCTTCTGTCCATCCTTGATCAATTGAAACTGAATTAGATCTCTTTATCAAAGAGATCTGTTTCCATCAGAATACATCTTCATACAGTATTATTGTTGAGGTATATAATGATCTCCTGGTTCTGCTCCTTTCACTCAGCATCAGTTCATATAAGTCTCGCCAGTCCTCTCTGTATTCATCCTGCTGGTCATTCCTTACAGAACAATAATATTCCATAACGTTCATATACCACAATTTTGGCTTTTTCTTTGTAATCCCAACACTTAGGACAATGCCTTGCCCATAATAGGTGTTTAATAACTGTTTGTTAAATGAAAGGATGAATACTTCATCAAGTGAAAAATCACTTTTAGTCTATACAAAAAACCAAACTTTTAAAAAGTAGAATAAGTCTTCATACAATGTGTATTTATGACTTGGCTTTTGTTTTGCTATTATGTACCTTACCATTTGTGTTCTTCCCTAGGTATTTTTGAAGAGAAATATTCTTATTTCCTGGAAGAAGATAGTCATTCCCTGTGTCATTTTTCTTCCGTGAAGTAACTAGGGAGGGTTAAGGTTGAATCTTAATATCTTTTAATAGACAATTTTTTTTAATTTTAAGCACAAATATTTACCTTTTACATCAATTTTTTTTCCCCTATCTAAGCCTCTATTCACTATGTCTTATGTAAGACTACGAGAATTCAAGGATCGAATGCCTGTCCAGTATTCCAGGTAAAGTACTTCTTGATATATTTGCATATTCCTAATGCCCTATTTGAAATGAGCAGATGCACACCAGAGAAATTATGCAGCTAGTTCCCAACTGATTAGTTGTATTAGTTACTGCTGGAAATGTCAATAGTGGGGCTTCTTGAAGGGAATTTCATGGAAGCTCAATGAATAGTCAAGCTATTAGTTCTGCTAATTTAATTTCCCAAATCCTTCCATTTTGTATGGCTATTGGTCTGAACTCAAAAGTGTCATAGTTGGAAATTTGGAGCTCCCCACCCCCATCACCTCTGTCCTTTGTTAATCACAAAATAAACAGGTCTTTAATCCATTTACTACTAAAGAAAAACTTTAAATAAAGATTAAGGAAGATTTTTGCATTTTTCCCAGGCAGGCCAGAGTCACAGCATTAATTAACCCTCAAAAAATGATCAAATTCATTGAGTAGTTATCTTCTGTGAGCTTAAAAGGGATGGGCATCATAGAAGCCCCCATAACATACTCTAAGTATTTCATATGTCATAAAGTAAACCTTCATTTTGTAGTCAAGTTAGAAAGACCATAACTGCTGTATTGAGACCTTCAATTTAGATTCTTATTAATGATGCTTCAGCTCAGATCCTAACTCTCACAATGTCTACTTGGGCTTCCATATCTCCCTATTACTGCTAGAATCAACCACAAATTTCTTAGCATGTCATTCAAAGCTCTTCACAGTCTGGTTCCAGACTAACTTTCCAGGCTTGTGGTATATTATTATTATTATTCTGTACTCTGTGTTCAGCTAAACTGGACTATTTGCTCCTCTCCAAACTTAGCCTTTCTTTTTGAATTTAATATTACTGTTTTTCAATTAATGGAACAGATGTATCACTAGAGCAAAATGTACAGATTGCATTTTTTCTTCAAAAGTTAAATCACATTTTAGCCTAGCTAAGTTAATTTTGTTTCTATAAGAATGCAGTTTCAGAACATTCCAGACTAGATGGTACAGTGGTTAGAGCACTGGCCCTGGAATCAGGAGGATCTGAGTTCAAATTCAGCCTCAGACATTTAACACTTCTTAGCGCTGTGATTCCAGGCAAGTTCCCTGGGGGGCTCCAATTGCACCCAGAAACAAAAACAAGAATATTCCAGCTCCTGACTCCTTGCCTTTGTCCCATAGGGAACAGCATAGACCATCTCCTCATGATGGCTTTATATCCAGTAATATCATTAAGTGGTCTCTAATTACAACCATAGTCTTGGAAAATCCAGTTACTGTTGGCCTTTTATTATTATTATTATTTAGGAGAAAGAAATCTAAGAGAAATAACAGGAGTGCTCTCAGGGCTATGATAAATGACAAAAGAGAGATTTTCTCTTCCAAGGAGAAAGATAACTAGTCTTTCTCCTAAATACCTATAAACCCTGTGATTTCCTTTAGCTCCCCCTCCGACTCCCCAGATACAGCTCATTCTGAGCTTTAACACTTCTAATACTATTCTTGGAGGATTTTCCATATTCATCCTATTACCTACTTCTCTCTTCTTCATATGATTATTAAGTTCTTTGTCGGGGTGACTTCACAGCATTGAAAAAACTGACCAATTTTTTGATGGCAAACAGCCCACTTTTCTTCTTCATTTCAATATTGGGCTACAAGAGAGATGTGGGATTTGAGGGAACACATTTCAGAGAGACTCAATCTTCTCAGTCATGTAAGTTTAAATCATATGATTAGATTGTATGGATGGTGGGGAAGATTGAGGTTGAGATGGGTTACATTTATAGATAGTCATTTAATGAGATATTGTCCCAAGAAAGTCACCCTATATTTTTATGGATTATTTCACTCCATAGATTCTTGATTCATAATCAGAGCTGTGCCTAAGTAATGCAGTGCTTGAGTGCCACTATTCTTGTTCAATCATTAATTGGATTAACAAGGCATCTAGGAAGCACAGATTGATGAAAGGGCAGATTGGTGAGCATTGGTGCTGCAGCCCCCACAATCTGCATGTCCCTCAGCCACATCATGGAGCCCAGGCCCCCAGCCATCCATGAGAGTTATTTCCAGGAGACTTGCAGCCTGTTGCTGGGCCAGACCATGTTCCTACAGGTAGACTAGCTGCTCCACCACCGGCACTTCTGCTATTAGAAGACCTTGCTCTTCTGTAGTAAGACCCATGGCAACATCCTGCTGCTGGATGGTATTATCCAGTGCACAGAGAGGGATGCATTCTCATACCAGGAGATGATTGCTAACTTGTCCCTCTAAAATGTCCTGGTCCATGACAGGTGCTAATCATGGGTGGTGGGTATGGGCTTTCTTCGAGAAGTGACGAAGCATCCATTCATGAAGTCTGTAGTCCAGTCTGAATTGATGAGGATGTGATGTAGGTCTCTAAGAAAAATTTGCCAGACATGGCTATGGACTACTCTAGCCCAAAGCTGACCTTGCACATTAGAAATTGAAATTCAAACAGCAGAACCAGGATCCCTTTGATGTCATCATCACTGACTCCTTGGACCCCTTGGCACCTGCTAAGAATTTGTTCAGAGTCTTATTAATTACAATGAAGACAGTGCTGAAAGATGATGTGATCCTCTGCTGTCAGAGCAAGTGCCAGTGGTTGCGTCTGGACCTTATCAAGGAGATGGTCACTTCTGCAAGTTTGTTCCCTGTTGTGTATATGCCTATTGCACCATCCTCACTTACCTCAATGACCAGATTTGCTTCATGCTCTACACTAAGACCCCCAAGCACTAATTTCTGGGAGCCAATACAGCAGCCAAACCAGGAGAAAGTAAAAAAAATTAACCCCAAATACAACTTAGACATCCACTGGGCAGCCTTTGTACTACCCAAGTTTGTTCACAAGACCCTGAGCAATGTGTGAGCAGAATGCCCACCTCCGCCTCTTCCAGGAACTTCAAGCTACAAGTATCCAATCTAGAATACCCCTCTTCCTGCTCTGAGTATCAACTGGCATTTGGCAGCCCCTCCCAACTGAAGACCTACTGCTCACCAGCTATCCTGTCCATTGACCAAGTGTTACTGATCACAGGACATGATTGAGGCTCTCCCCATGCCATGCTCTGCTAAACTGTTAGGGGGAGAAGACAAGATGTCTCCCTTTGTGTGTGTCTGCCTAGTCTGGTCAGTTGGCACCTATTAATATTATCTGTGTATAGAATGATCTTTCTCACTTTTACCAAGCCACTTAATCAAACAGTGTATTTATAACTGGAGGAAAACAAATCAAAACAAAACAGTAAATTTAGCTAATCAGAAAACATGGCTTTCAATAAAGTTCTTGTTTGCCATACTCTCTCACAAACAAGCATAAAAAACTAGAGGAAAAAAAAACTTTACTTTTTTTTTTTGCTTTTAAAATAGTTTTATTATTGTATTTTTTTAAAGTCCCTTGCAAATGATCCCTTCTAGTTACCATCAGTATTACTGTTGTTGTAGTAAATAACTACAGTCAAATCAAATAAATTACCACACTAGCTATACTATAAAATATATACCCCATTCCATACTTATAATCCACCACCCTGATTAGATTAGAAATTCAAAATCATAACTGGTCAATGTAAAGATCAGAATTCTAAAGTTTTTCAATACTGAAAGAATAATTATCTTGGGAAAGCTATTTCAATGTGATGTGGATTTTTAAAGAGAATTACACTGAAATTACATCAGAACCTTTCTGAGTGTTCTTCAGCCACTCAGCCTGCCAAAATGTTGGCTCAAGGTTTCTAGTCTTATTGAGGTTATGATTCACAGAGGCAGTGGTTTGGTTCCAATGGAAGCTGTCAACTTCCCCCTTCCTTCTGTAGTTGGAAATGTCATCTATTCCGTACCATTATTCCACTTCACCTCCTTTCCTATGACTAAACTCTCACTGCTCTTAGTATGTTATCATAAGATTCCAACCACTAGTTAGACTAAGACTTCCTGAGGTTATTTTGAAAACCAGAACTATTCTGTGCTTCTATTTGTACAGACAGATCCTTTTATATACACAGTCTTGTATCCACTCTCTATTCTAGTTTGGACATTTTCCAGCCAACATGTTACTTATTCCTACTATCTTCCTGCAGGTTTTCTTGCCTGGAATACTTGCCCTTACTCCCTTTGGCTTTTCATCTCTTAATCATACTGAAACAATAAAAAGAAGACTGGATTTGGAGTCAGATGAATTGAATTTAAATTCCTACCAATGCTATTGGTCAAGTCACTTCTCTAGATCTCAGTTTCTTCATCTATAAAATAAGATTGGATGAGATGATCTGTTGGGTGACTTCTATCACTAAATCTATTAATTTCTCAAAGTTGGCTTAAATAACCAGCACTTCCAAGAAGCTTCTCTGACTATACTTTGTTGGTCTCATTCATTTATTCAGTCAACAAATACTCATTAACTGTTAAATAAAGTACTGTATTGGATGAGTTGGAATTTGCCTCTTCTAAACTATTTTTAAAATATATTTCTTTTTGACAACACCTTCATTTCAGAATATATCCCGAGAATATATATAAAACATATATTATATATATATGTACAGAATATATACTAAGCAAAGTATCCTTTGTAATCAATTTATTTCAAAAGACATTAAAAGTTTTGAGCAAAAGCAGGCCTATGACACATATGCAACACATAACACCTATACTCCACCACCCCTCTGCCTCTGCCAAAAAGAGAGAAAATTTATCTTTTCTAAATTCTTCTACTGGGCCAAGTTTCTTGGTCATTGTAATAACATAGCATTCTCTTTCTTTCCTTCTTTCCTTCAAAGAGTACAACGGAAAATGAGTTTACAGAGCAGAAAACAAACAACAAAATCTCTTTATCAAAACCCAGTTATCAGTAAGGTCAAGTAACTGGCTGATAAAACCTGGAGCAGTTATTTATGTCTCAAGATTGACTTTTGCAAACTTCAATAGGAGAAATGACCTGTTTGCCTCAAGCAAATAATGTCAGGAAGCTGAAGTAGATTCTGGGGCAGATTTTTTCTTAGTACAGTAGCAAAAAGCATGAGCCAGGAATTCACTTATTAGAATAATTACTGACTTTTAGTCACCTTTTTTTGAGATATTAATAAAGTCCAAGATTTCCTTTGCACCTCTGGCATCTTTCCTTCCTTCAGAATCTCATATTTTGGTCCTTTAATCACTTCACAAGTGTATTGCCTCCAAAATGGATTTCCTTTACATACACTTGATCTAATCTGGTTTTGTTCTCTTTATTTCCATCTTTTCTATAAATTAGGGACATGAGAATTGAGTCTAAATGTAAAAATTCCACTAGCCTTGAGGAACAAAAGATTGTCAATATGATTTTTGTGAATCTTTTCCATTTTTTCTAACTTGAAAATAATTGCCAATTAGATGGGAGTAATATGGAACTTCAGAGTTGCTTTCATTTGCATTCCTACCATTTAAAGATGCATTTTTTTCATATTGTTTTGCTAGATTGCCTTAATTTTATGTACTCAAAATAGTTTTTCTTCTATGATTATCTCTGTCTTGTTTGGTCAAGAGCTCTCTCCATCCCACAGTTGTGAAAGGCATCTCCTTTCTGTCCCTTTGTCTGTGATGTGACTTTTTGTATCCAAATCATTTATTTATTTATTTGGAGCTTATTGTGGTATGTGGTGTGAAATATTAGTTTAAACTTGGATTTTTCTAGGTTATTTCCTAATTTTTCCAGCAGTTTCAATCAAATAGTGAGTCTTTACCTTAGTAATTGATATCTTTGAATTTATCAAATACCAAATAACTATTAGAATGCTTTTGAGTCTTGTGTACCAATCTGTTCTACTCAACTTTTCTATTTTTTAATCAGTATCTAATAGTTTTGGTGATTATTGCTTTGTAATTTTGAGATTTCATACTACTAGGCCTATTACTTGCCCACTTTTCTCCCCATTATTTTTTGTGAGATTCTTGACATTTTATTCCTCCCAGATGAATTTTTTCATAATTTGGTCCTGAAATTACCAATTGATTTACAGAATTAATAATTGTAACTAAAAGAGTGGATCTACAAGGAAGTCCTTCTTGGTCAAGTAGGGGTCAGGTATGCCTCAATTGTGTGTATATTCTCCAGAAAAAAAACATAATGGTAGCAATTGGGGAATAATGCTTCAATCCCCTTTTAATAAGGTACAAAAAATATATAAGAGTTTATGATACATTTTTTGCTAATTGACTTGAGAATTGGGCAATCTGAAGAGATTCTGTTAGGAGCTGAAGCTGAAATAGCAAGTGATGTAATAATTACTATAGTAGCTAGAACTCCAGCAATGAGTAATTCAACCATTCTCCTTTTCCTACTTTTGTTTTCTAATTTTTCTTTGATGTTATCTCAAACCTTTTCACCTGCTGACCTGTACCAATAGTGATTAATCTTAGGCACCATCACATAGGCTGAGTGTTCAATAATAAAAACCGTAGGTAGCAAATTAGAAGAAATTTGGGTAGAAGTAAGACATTGGGATGAAACACAATTGTAATATTTTACAATATATCTTCCTAGCACTTTCATGTTTTGGATTCCAGTACCATTCTTAAAATGAGACCTAGCATACCAGAAGGAAGTGAACCCGAGTGGGTCTCCAGTAGGGAGAGAACATATTCTATATTATCTGTAATTCAGCGTGACACATCAAGGCTGGCACTTTCCGGGATAGCATGCATTAAATCTTGTACTATCAATAAGTAGGATTTAAGGTATTTTGTTTGGAGGCACAGCTTGAGGGGAAATAAAGGAAAATACCTATTATTTGACTACACAGGAGCTAGTCCTGAAATGTTTTCCTGATATCAAATTACCTTCCCTATCATTCTGAGAGTAAAATTCAAAAGCCCAATGTCTGCCTTTCCTGCATTTCAGAGAATTTGAAAAAAAAAAATTTAGATCATAAATTTTCCTAATTTAATGCAGCAATCATTAGTGCAGCTTGAAAAGTAAAAGTCCTAATGTTCTGAGCCTTTTGAATCATTTCTACAAAAGTCAGTTTTTGTTTTTCCTCCAGTTAATGCTTTTTTACAACTGGCATTAGCATTTTCAAAGTCAAGTTGTTTCAATAAAATTTAAGCTGCCTCCCCATCCTGATTGAAGACTGGATTGCCATCATGAAGCAATTGAGAAAGTCATTAAAAGTCTATTAGGTCCTTACCTGATTTTTGTATATGATGTTCCTCTATCAATTTTTCCTATTATTTTTACCTATGCTACTCTAGGCATTCCTCAAAAAACAAAAAACAAACAAACAAAAAACTGCTGTCTTCCATATCAAATAGTGTCCTCCTTCTAAGGTGGTTTTTGCCACTAATCTAAAAAGTGTCAAAGCAGTTTGGAAAAATACTATCAGATAATATTCTCTATTCCTGCTACCTGACTGATTTTGCTTTATTCCAATTTAATATGTGTAACTATATTGATATCAGATAGTCAACGCTCAATCTTATAAATTTTATCTTATATCTTTTATATTCTATAGCTCATTTTTTTATCTGATATTTAATACCTTATAATTTATATTTTATCTTATATTTTATTCCTTGTGTAGCCTGGTGATAAAATTACTTCTAGTGATAAATTACTTTTGGTGATCACCTCTTCCTTATTTTATCTTATTTCTCATGTAAATTGCTTTTCCCTATTATTTTAATTGTGAGCTCACCAAAACAAGTACTCTCCTGCCAGGACAACCAAGTCCCTGTTTGGGGCGCCATCCACTGGAGTTCCAGCTGCAGTGAAAACGGAGAGTGTGAATGAATATCCAAGGCCAGGTGGAAGATATGCTTTGCAGTCTTCGTGTATTAATCTGAAAGCCAGTTTAATATATCTTTTAGGCTAATGTTATGACATTACTAGCTACCTTCAGTTGACGTCATATTCCTCCAGGATTAATGCATATTCCATATTTTGACATTTCAGTATCCACCTTAACTATCAATAACAAGATACTTATCAACACAGAATTGGAAATAGCTTAGTTGATATACTCATCAACATCAACAGAATTGTAAATAGTTGTGATATTTTATCAATATCAAAGTACTTGAATAAACGGGAGTAAATAGTAGAAATAATCATACTAATGTATTTATCCCAAGTATGTCCTTAAGTCATTGTTAAGGGGTAAATAGTATAGTTGAAATGCCTTGTTCCTGTGGCATGCATTCTCCTAAATTTACCCCGAATATGTCTTTCAAAGATTGTTGGAAGAGATGGTGAGCCAATAATTTGAATGGTTTGCCCTAACAGATAGCAGGTTCCAAGTAAACACTTGGACCAGACCCCAGATGTTCATGGACCCATTCAATACTGGCTCTCTACAAGGAATGGCACAGTCCTATATCCATTGATCAGACTTGGGAATACTCTGGAAGGACATGGAAGAGTGTTCAAAGTCACAGTAGTTAGGGGGTCTCATTTTTATAGGGTTTTTGTGGTAAACAGACTATCCATGCCACTTTAGGGTTAATGTATTAACATATCCACATGATCTCAAAGTTACCTGCAACATCTTAGGGTTAATTCATCAGCATAAAATTTACTAATATTCTGCAGGTTTTACTAGGACTTATCTGAAGCTATAAACTATGGGCAGTTGGCAAGATTCAGGAGTTCTTTCAGTAAAACCTAGCTAATTTACTCTGATTTCAGACACAATTTTAGGATATAGCCTTAGTTAATACAACTCACATGAATGAGAGTTTTTATGGCTCTTATGCTCCCCTAATCTATGAGAGGGCTTGCAAATAACTATAAGTAACTAACTTATTTTATGGGGTGGTCTGCTAGTGACTTTTGCAATTTTACTTTGCACTATTTTAACTTTATACTGGCTTCTTATAGCTTACTATACAAAGTAGGAAGGGTAGAGAGAAGGAAGTGGTATAATTTTTATAGTCCTGTTCTATAGACAAACCTATTGGTAGTTTGGTAGGAGACTGGATCTATAAAGTAATTGAGGGAGTATTGGATTAGCAGCAACTGATGTGTCTCTCCAATTATCCAAGTTTTTTCTCATTTGAATAAAGAATGTTTTTCAGTTTCCTAAGAGTTCTTGTTAATCTTCAAATAATTTGTGTTCTCAGGTTTATCAGACACTCAATTATGACAAATTGGTGCTTGCCTTCAAGGAGCTTGCTATATAATAGACACCTACAGCTAGTAAAGAGTTTGTAATCTAGTTTTCTTTATTATTCGTTATTTTCTAATAAAATTGTAAACTCCATGAAGACAGTGGAGGTTTTCTAAAAATATGTGACTTGTCAATTTACATGTGAAACTAGTCAACTTTGAAACTATCACTTCAGCTCATTTGATGAATACATGCAATAGTAACAAGATAGTAGCAATGACTTCTTTGCAAATTTTATTTTAAATAAATGCAAATCCAAGAAACATTCTTTTGGGGGGAATGTTTTTAAAAGTGTATATTTAGCATGAATAGGTAATCCTTCCTAATCCTTCATTTTTTCCAGGTAGCTCTTCATGTTGATCCTTTCCTCTGACAATGTAGCATGTGGATAGAATACTAGCCTTAGATTCAGAAATTCTTGAATTTATATCTTGCCTATAATTATTTCCTTTGCAGCTCTGGGCAAGTCATTTACTAACAGCCTCAGTTTTCTCATCTGTAAAATGGGGATAATGTTAGAATTCACCTTAATGTTAGGATGAAGATCAAATGAGATTGATAAGGTTTAAATTTAGGGAACCCAAAATGAAATTAGGGTTTCTGGTGGTCAGGGAGTTAAATGATAAGGTCTAGTGGCAGGTTCGGGGTTCAGAGAATCCAATGGAGCTCCCTTGCAGCCCCTTGGGATTTGGCACAAGAGTAGGGAGTTTTGGGGACTCCCTTCTGGAGGCACAGAGATTTTCTGTAAAGGAATTACAAAAACCTAGATTGATAAAAGAAGTTTATTATGGGGATTAGAAGTAAGATTAAAGTCTGGTTAGGGAAATAGGTGAGGATGAGGATGGCACTGGAAAGAGTATTCCAGTGGATATTTCTATGGAAAATGGAGTTTTGCACTGAGAATGCAGTTCTCAGTGGACAGAAGGTCTTGGCAATAATGGGAACTGCCAAGGTCCATCTGCAAATACCTCAATTCTATTGTTTGTCTGCTAATTCTATGCTTTCTTCCCCAGGTTATGTATTCTTCCTCAAGGAAAGTACATCAATGGATATTATAGCGGGCAATTGGCAAAAGTCCATTATGTTAAGGAATTTCCGAAATCTCCTGGGTGAGACAAAATTTCTACTTTATAATTTCAGAGAATCTCATGAAAGAAATACAAGAAACAGTTTAGTATGTGTTTAAATTGCCAAATTTTATCTTGGACAAATCACTTTCCTTCTCTGGATCTGAGTGGCTTTATCTGTTATTGAGGGTTCATTACTATACTACTCTCTCATTTTTTCTGATCCTAATGATCTATGAAATCAAGAGCAAAGAAAATCTAACATCAAGGTCAATTGACATCATTGACCTTCTTCTCTTCATAAATATTCTTTTGTCCCTTCATTATCCTCCTCTTAATATGTGACTCTTAATCTCCTTTGCATGGACATTATCCATATCCTATTCCTTATTCATGGGTATACGCTTAGGGCACTATCTAGTACTTCTTTTATATTTTCTTAGGTATCTAAGTAGCTTTTATGAGTTCAATTATAATTTCTGTAAATGAAACCCAAATTTACATCCTTAGCTACCTGAATCAGCATCTCCTATATTTAACTTTTTAATTCTTCACATTTTGAATCCAATTTATCTTTCCAGATTAATTTCATATTTAATATCTCTCATGGCCTCTATGTTTTAGCCTCCCATACATGATATTTCAGCTCCCATTTTCTTGTCTTTGCATAAGATGCTGAGGATGCTTTCTCTCCTCACCTTCATTTTCTAAAGTAGCCATCTTTAAACATCCTGACCTATATATCTTGCCACTAGATCCAGATGGCTCCAAAGGAGTGAGGTTGGTGATTTTGCATAACTCTTCCTCCCTTAAATCCAATTCACTTGCAAGTTACAGCATCACCTCCCTGATGTCACAGTCCTTTTTGAGAACAAAGAACAAACCTCCAGCTCCTTTTTAGACTAAAATGAAGCACCAACTCAAAGATGTTTCCTAAGCTCCATAACTTTTACTGATCTCACCTCTGTTCCTTTACTACTACTACTACTACCACTAGCACTCATTATTTTGCGTATGTATATTATATATCATATTTCAGACATGTATGCTTATTATATATTATATGTATGCCAGAATTGGGCATATGCCCTAACATAGATCAACACACATAGGAGTCACATAATCCTTAAAATTGACCTATATTGAATTAAACTACTAAAAACAATGAATCTTTACAGACTTGACATCTTATTAAAAGAAATAGATACAATTACTTCTGTGAAGAATGAAATCTTGTCAGAGTAAGTCTATGTGTGTGTTTAATAAGATATTCCTATTTTCTTTAAGGTATCCTGAGGACCAGACATCTTATTACCAACCGAAAAGCCCCCCAGCTCAATTTGACCATTTAACCCTTGCCAACTACATTTCTCATCGACGGATGCATCCACAACCACCCAAGGGGTGGTACAATGAAACCACTTACCAAAGAGCCTTTTCTTTGCCATTTTACAAGTGTGGTAAGTTAAGTGTTCAGAATTCTTTTGAAATATATCTTAATCTCCCTTTGGCCAAACTGGTCCATTCTTTTTATTTCTTGCTTTCTTTCTTTCCTTCTTTCTTTTTTCTTTCTTTTCCTTCACTTCTTTCCTTTATTCTTTCTTTTTTTTTTTAGCTTCATTCTAGAATTTTTTCCTTTTTAATTTTAATTACATGTGAAGATAGTTTTCAACTTTCATTTTTTAAAAACATTTCAGTTCCAGATTTTTTTCTCCTTCCCTTCCTTCCCTCCCCTCTCCTCAAGCTAGCAAACAATTTGATATAGATTACACATGCATGATCATTTTAAACATATTTACACAGAAGTCATGTTGGAGAAAACAAAAGGAAAAAACCATAAGAAAGAAAAAAAGAAAAAAGAAAAAAAGGATGAAAATAGTCTGTTTCAATCTGAATTCAGTCTCCATAATTCTTGAACCAGATGTGGATGGTATTTTTCATCCAACGTTTATTGGAATTGCTAAGAAGAGCTAAGTCTCTCATAATTATCCCACATTGCTATTGCTGTGTACAATGTTTTTCTGGTTCTGCTCACTTCATTTAACATCAGTTCACGTTAAGTCTTTCCAGGCTTTTCTGAAATCTGCCTGTTCATCATTTCTTATAAAGCAATACTATTCCATGACATTCATATACAATAACTTATTCAGCCATTCCCCACTAGATGGGCATCCACTCAGTTTCCATTTCTTTGCCACCACAAAAAGAATTGCTACAAATATTTTTGAACATGTGGGTCCTTTTCCCTCTTTTATGATCTCTTTGGGATACAGACCTAGTAATGGCACTCCTGGATCAAATAGTATGCATAGTTTTATAGCCTTTTAATTATACAAACTGTTGGTCCTTTCTTGCCTTAAGGACTATCTCATAAATTAGCACCTGCTGATATGTGAAGTACCCAAAACTGAGGAGGCTGTCTAAAAATAGTCAGTGCCCAACTAGGAATTCCTAACCTCTCTCTCCAATGCCTCAAGGAAAAATTTATACAGGTTCCTATGAATGGAAAGTTCCTTGTGAAAACAGTTTAGGCAGACTGCTCTGCCCAAAGCTTCATTACCATTCAACTAAAGTAATTATCCTGTCAAGGAAAAGAGACTTCAGAAGAACATGATATTTAATAGTTTAATATATGTTTTGGACATTATAAATGCTGAGTTAGAATAATTTTCAAAGAAGGTATTTATCAGTTCATACAGACTCCTGGGTCAGGCTAATACATTTAATCCAAGGTAAGAACAAGGAAAGGGCCCACTTTGCACAGTGGTTCAAATCACACCTCTAACACTTGCTAGCCATGTAACCATAAAAAAGTAACATGTTTGTTGACCCTCAGTCTCCTCATCTGTAGAATATAGACAGAAATATCAATTGTACATACCTGAAAGAAGTATTGGAAAGATAAGGTGAAATAATGTACCTTAAAACACTTTGCAAATCTGAATTATAAAGAATCTACAATGCCATTCATATAGGGAATTCTTGATGTGGGAATTGCATTCAGAAATTCAAACTACAACCCAGGAATTAAGTGACCAGTCCAGGATTAATGTACATGATATTAATTAGCATTCTGAATGCTTTAATGTTTGCAAGGCATTTTACATAGCTATCTTATTTGATCTTCACAACAGCCCTATGAAGTAAGAGCTATTATTGTTCCCATTTTACAGATGAGAAACTGAAGCTAAAAGCATAATATAAATATATTTATACAATGCTTTGTAAAGTGATTTATACATCTGTCAGTCAACGTGCATATATTATAGACTTACTTGAGGCCAAATATACTGTGCTAAGCACTGGGAATACACAGACAAATAAATGCATGATCTCTGTTCTCAAGAAGCATACTTTGTAATGTAATTTCCCCCTTTGTAATGGGAGAAACAGCATGCAAATAACAATTTCTATACAAGTTATTTACAGCATAAATGGAAAGTAATCGAGGAGGGAAGACACTAGTAATTCTAGGTAGTCCTACAGAAAAAGGCATTTTAACTAATTCTAGAAGGATGTCAGGGAAGATAGGAAGCATAGGTCAGAAAGAACATCTAGGAGTGGGGGCAAGTAAAAAGAGAGAAAAAGATAAGCATTTATATAGTAGCTATTATATTTCAGGATCTAGGCTAAGTGCTTTACAAATATCATTCTACTTGATCCTCACAAAGGTCATGGGAGATGGCTGCTAGTATTATCACTATTCTAAAGTTGAGAAAACAGGCATTTAAGCAACTTGCCCAAGGTCACCCAGCTAATAAGTTAATAAGTGTCTGAGACTGAATTTGAACTCAGGTCTTCCCCACTCCAGGTTCAGTACTTTATCCACTGTACCACCTGCTATCCTATATAGAAATGTTCTTTGTTTTAATACTGATGTTCTTACATAACTTGCTTTGCTCACTTGACTTTTATGGAAATGTTTTCTATAATTTAATATGTGGTTTCTTAATTTAGATGGGGATATAGGAGAGAACCTAGAATCCAAAAATCTTAAAACCAAATGTAAAAAAATTGTTTTCAATGTAACTGGGGGGGAAAATATTAAATAAATTAATTTAAGAGGAAAAAATTACTCAATTCCATTGATTCTGCAACATGAACTTTTAAAAAATATTTTGATAACTGTATTTCAAATTAATCCATTTATTTTATAATCTTATGTATTTTATTTTCTACATTTAACATGATTTTAAAAAGAGATTTCACTAAATTACCCAATGGGTCCATGATACAAAAAGTTTTGAGAACTACCCATCCTAGAAAGAAGGCTGCTTGCTGGGTTTCTTGATTCTAAAGCCATAATAATGAAAATTACTAGCTCTTTGTGTGGTGGGATGCCCAATCAATTGGGAAATGGTTGAATAAGTTGTGGCATATGGATTATGACAAATACTATTGCACAATAAGAAATGAGGAGGGGAGAGAGGTGGTTTCAAAAACTCCTGGAAAGACTTAAAGAATTGATATAAAGTGAAGTGATCAGAACCAGGAAAACACTGTATACATAGTAACAGAATAACTATTCTGATCAGTGCATGATCCAAAACAATTCTGAATTGCTCTCTTCACTCTGTATCAGTTCATGTGAGTCCAGATTTTTCTTAAATCATCCTTCTCATTATTTATATCACTCTTCCTTTATCCATAGATCTAATAGGTATATTTTCCCATGCTCCCCTACTTTATTTATAGTATTACCCTTTATTTCTAAATAATTTACCCATTTTGGGCTTTCTATTGATGTGAGAAGTTGACCTAGGACTAGTTTCTGTCAAACTGCTTTCTAGTTTTCCCAGCAACTTTTGTCAAATAGCAAGTTCTTGTCTGAAAACTTTATCTTTTTCTTTGAGATTACCAAACACTAAGTTCCTAAAGTCATTTACTACTATTCTTTGTGTACGTACTCTATGCTACTGAGCTACCATTTCTCAGCCAGCATCAGATTGTTTTGATGATTATCATTTTGTAATGTAGCTTGAAATCTGGAACTGCTAGGGTACCTCTTATAACTATTTTTCATTGATTTTCTTAATATTCTTGACCACTTATTCTTCCAGATAAATTTTGTTACTATTTTTGTAGCTCAATAAAATAATTGGTAGTTTGATTGAAATGACACTGAATAAATAAACATAGATAGGATTGCCATTTTATTAATGTTGGCTTGGCATATCCATGAGTAATTAATATTTCTTCATGTGTTTAGATCTATCTTTATTTGTGTGAGAAGTGTTTTGTAACTGAATTCATATAATTTCTGGGTTTGTCTTGGCAGATAGATTCCCAAGTGTTATATGTTATCTGCAGTTGTTTTAATGAAATTTTTCTATCTCTTCCTGCAGGGTTCTGTTCATACTCATAGAAAGGCCAATGATTTATGTCAGCTTTATTTTATATCCTGCAATTTTGCTAAAGTTACTTATTTCAAATAGTTTAGGTGATTCTCTTGGTCATTCTTAAGTATACTATCATATTATCTGTGAAGAGTGTGATAGCTCTGTTTCTTCATTGACTGTTTTTATTCCTTCAATTTCTTTTTCTTATGCTATTGCTATAGATAACATTCCTGATAAATTATTAAATAATAATGTTTATGATAGATATCCTTGCTTTGCTCCTGATCTTATTAGGAAATCCTCAAGTTTGTCTCCATCACAGATAATGCTTGCTCTTGATTTTAGATACCTTATCATTTTAAGAAATGTTTTATTGATTCCTATGCTTTCTAGTGCTTTTTAATGTAAATAGCTGTTGTAACTTATCAAAAGCCTTTTTTGCATCTATTGATATGTGAAAAAAAATCATGATTGTTATTAATATGACCAATTATGTTGACAGTTTTCCTAATATTGAACCAGTCCTTCATTCCTACTATAAATCCAAGTCTGGTCATAGTGTATAATCTTTCTGATCTATTGCTATAATCTCCTTGCTAGCATTTTACTTAAAATTATCTATATATAGTTTTCTTTGTTTTTGCTTTCCCTGGTTTGGTACCAAAACTATATTTGTATCATAAAAGAAATTTGGTTGTAGGATACCTTCTTTACCTATATTTTTTTCAAATAGTTTATATTAGAACTAATTGTTCCTTAATTGTTTGGTAAAATTTGCTTCTAAATACATCATTTCCCAGGGATTTTTTCTTAGGAAAACTCATTAATGGCTTGTTCATTTTCTTTTTCCAATATAAATTTAAATATCCTCTTTCCTTTTCTGTTAATCTGGGCAGTTTGTATTATTGTAAATATTCATCTATTTTACTTACATTGTCAGTTTGACATATAATTGGGCAAAATACTTTGCAAGAATTGATTTAATTTCAGCTTCATTGGTGGTGCATTTGCTCTTTTTATTTCTGATACTAATAATTTGGTTTTCCACTTTAAAAAAATCAAATTAACCAATGATTTATCTATTTTATTGGTTTTTTTTTCATAAAACTGCCTTCTTAGTTTTATTAGTTCAGTGGTTTGTTTACTTTCAATTTTGTTAAGTTCTCCTTTATTTTTAAGGTTTCCATTTTTGTGTTAATTTGGTAATTTGTTTTTTCTAGTTTTTTTTTTAATTGTATTCCCAATCCATTGATTTTGTCCTTTCTCTTTTGCTGATGTCCACATAAAAAGTTGATAAAATTTCCCCCTGCTTTCACCTGCATTTCACAAATTTTAGAATGTTCATATTCTCAACTGAAAGTGATTGTTTCTATGATTTGTTTTGTCACCCACTAATTCTTTAGGATTAGTTTCCAATTAACTTTTAATCTATGTTTCAATAGCCCTTTGTTAAATAATTTAATTTTATTATGGTATGAAAAGGGAACATTTAATATTTCTGTGTTTCTGCATTTGGTTATGAGGTTTTTAGAACCATGTGAGCTTTACATGGTCAATTTTTGTGAGGATGCTATGTACAGCTGAGAAAAAGATACACTCTTTTCTATTCTCATTCCCATGCATTTTTCTCCAGAAGTCTATGATATGTAATTTTTCAAAAATTCTATTCATCTACTTGATTTCCTTATTTTATGGCTAGATTTAACTAGCTTTGAGAGAGGAAAGTTGAAATCTCCCACTAATACAGTCTTATTGTCTGTTTCCTCCTGTCATGCATTTGACTTTTCCTTTAAAAATCTGGATGCTATGCAATTTAGTGCATAGTATTGATATTACTTTATTTATAATTGTAATAATTTTCTTTTAGCCAAAATGTTTTTTGTTTTTTTGCTTATTTCTTATAGTTTACTTGTTTATTTCAGATAATGATCCATGGATTCTTTCAATTTCTATTTTGCCATTTGGGTCTAGGAAATTGGGGCACTTTTCCTTTATAAAATTTCTTAAAATATGAGGTCTAGGCTTTTTTTTTCATTGTGGCTTTCTGTAGTCTAATAGTTCTTAAATGATCTCTCCTCAATCTATTTTCCAGGTCAGTTATTTTTTCAGTGAGATATTTCATTTTTTCCCATTATTTGATTTTGTTTCTACATGTTTTGTGGAGTCATTAACTTCCACTTGCCCAATTCTGATTTTTAAGGAATTATTTCCTTCAGCTAGCTTTTGTACCTCTTTCTATTCAGCCAATTATTTTAAAAAGATATTTAGTAACTTTTGGTGCCTCTTTTACCAAACTGTTGTCTTCAGAATTTTCTTCTTTTACTTTCATTTCATTGCCTAAATTTCCCTCTGCTATTATTTTTGAAATTCATTTTTAGCTTCTCCAGGAATTTTTTATGCTTGTGTTCAATTCACATTTTTCTTTGAGGTTTTGCCTTGTATCTATTTTGAATTCATCTTCTGAGTTTGTGTTTTGATCTTCCCTTGTTTCCACATAGCTTTTTATGATCAGGTTCTTTTTTTTTTTTTTTTTTTAATTGTTTGCTTATTTTCCCACCTTATTTCTGGATTTGGAACTTTATATTAACATTGAGCCCTATTTCCATTGAGGAAAAGGCAATAGGGGAAATGGCTCTGTCTCAAGCTTCAGGCTTTTTTACACCGTTTTCAGTTCTGGAGTTTTGGAAATTTTTGATGCTATCAAGGTAATCTGAGCAGAAGTGAGGTCATTGCTCTCTTGGTCTGTATCTTGGTTTTCAGGAAAGGCCCCTGATCCATGGGATTGCAATCAATACTGATCTTCAGGGGTCCCTGATCCCTTGGGGCTGGAAGTGATACTGCCTCTCAGTATCCACTCAGCTTCTACTCTCTTGATTGTGAAATAGTTCTTTCTCCCTTTGAACTGTGATCCAGAAGTGAGTATAGGCCCTGAAGTTTCCAAACAGTGTATGGTCCTGAGTCCAGGGCCCACCCAGGGTACCTTATCATCTCTTTGATCAGTTGCCAAGTCTCCTTACTGTCTCAAGCTTGAGATCTCTCCAAGCTCCCGCTGCTTCTATCATCAACCTTTGATTCACCACTAATGTTTCATGCACATGGGCTCCAGGCCAGTTTCCTCCCCTATGTCTCAGACCTCTCTTTTATGATCAACATCTTTATTTTAGAAAACAATTCACATTTCCTTTTTTCTGACACTCAATTGTTTTTTCTTCATCTAAGACTAAGCAAAACAAAAACAAAAACAAAATCCCCCACCTCACTAAGTGCTATGCTCTCTGCTAAAGCTTGTGAGAAATATAAAAGAAATAAGAAGTGGTATCTATCCCAAGGAACTTAATGTACTTAGGAGAAAAGTCACAGTTTACAAATAGAATAAATTTCTTGAGCCAGGAAGTGATGTGATGGAAGAAGTACTTTAGGGAGCTTAGTCTGACAAGAATATGCAGAACAGATTAATTTTAATCAAAAAATCACATTGTCCATTGCTTTGAATTACTCACAGACATCAACTATGGTACTTTGAATACAGCAGAAATTCAATATTTGTGGAATAATTTTATTTAACATTATTTAACTGTGATTTTGCCTGAAAGTGACAGAATGTAAACTTTTTGAAGTTGGGACTCCTTTTTTTTTCAAGTCAGTATTATTTTTAACATTCATTAAAAAAAATTAGTTTCAAATTCTCTCACTCCTTCCAGTTCTTTCCCTAACTATTAAGAAGGTACGCAATATATCCATTATACATGTGAAGATACATAAAACACAGCTCCTTATTTGCATGGTTCAAAAAAAAAGTGAAACAAATATGCTTCAACCTAAATTCAGACCATTAGTTTTCTCTCTGAATGTGGATAGCATTTTTCATCATTAATCCCTGGGAATTGTCTTGAATCACTGTATTAGAATAGATAGTCTTTTCTAGTTGATCCATTGTGATACTGCTGTTACTGTGTAAGATGTTCTCATGGTTCTGCTCATTTCATTTTGCCATCAGTTCATATGGTCTTCACTGGTACTGTTTCAATATTGTCTACATATCTCCTGCCTTGCACAATAGCTGGTTCATAGGAAGTGTTCGATTAAGATTTATTGATTGTCTAACTTCTACAAGCCTATGGTCCAAAAAAATCATTGCTTGAACTGAGATATAATTATAATAAAGTTTTGCACACATTTGCCTTCCTAGAGCGCAGGTCACATTCTAGAAAAATAAGACTGGCTTCAATTGAGACAGTTTAAAGCATCCTGTCAAAACCTAACCAATAATCACCAGTTTTTAATGTTGACTACCACAGCAGCCCTTGTATATTTGTGTTGAAGTTAATCACACTTGTGACAGATACCCAATCAGGGCAATCTAAATGAATAAATGCAACTTTGGTTTAGAGATAATACAGCTACACTTGAGGTCCAGATTAGTGAAAATAATAAAACCTGTGAAGTAAAATTATGCTGCATATTTCCATGCTGGAATCAATTATCATATTTTATATAATTAGAACTTTAAATAGTACAAATATAAATATAAAACCACTTCATCACACTAAAACAATAATTTCTAGCATTTATATGAAATCTAGTATGAGCTAAGCACTGTGCTATGCACTTTTTTTCATTAGTCTACAGAAAATTTTTTCAACTAAAATTTTCATGCTAATACCAAAGGCAAAAAAGATAAAAGGTAAAAGAGATCTAATGAAAATAAAATAAATCTTAGAAAATAGAATCTTAAAGGGGGAAAATGGACTTTGAAGACTAATTTTTTAAAATAATATTTTATTTCCCCCCTCAATTATATTGTAAAACAAGTTTTAACATCTGGTATTAGATTTGGGGATTGGATTTTTTTCTTTTTCTTAAGTTTTGAGTTAAAATTCTATCCCTTTCTCCCTCCAAGCCTTCCTACTTCTCTGAGATGGCAAAAAATTCAATACAGGTTACATATGTGTAATCATGTAAAACATTTCCATATTATTCATTTTTTACAAGAAGAGTCAGAGAAAAAGAAAATGAAAAAGTCTCCTTCAGTCTGTATTCAGACAACATCAATTCTTTCTCTGGAGGTGGGCAGTATGTTTCATCATGAGTCCTTTTGAATCATTGTAAGCTAATTCATTCACAAATCTTCATTGTACACGATTGCAAATTGCTTTTACAAAATTTTCCTGGTTGTGCTCACTTTGCGTTAGTTCATGTAAGACTTTCCAGATTTTCCTGAAATCCTGGTTATCTTTTCTTAAATCACAATCACATTCCATAATTTGTTGAATCATTACCCAATTGATGGAAATTCCCTCAATTTCTAATTATTGTGCTAAGCCTTATCTCACTTGATCCTCACAGTAACCCCCATTTTACAGATGAGGAAACTGAGGCAAATAGGTGTCTGAGGCTGCATTTGAACACTAGATTCCTGACTCCACTCCTACTATTATCTCCATTGTACTGCCTAACTGCCCAAAGAACCTACTTGTAAACAATTTGCTCTGAGTGCTAAAATGAGTTAATGACTTTGTTGATATAAATTGGGTCAAAACAAAATCAGACAGGTACCAGGGTGTAGTGAGAGAAGAACTAACTTTCAGAGTCAGGAAGACCAGAGTTGAAAGCCTTCTCATAAGTTGTACAAGACCCTGTCAAGTCAAGTAATGTTTTTTAAAAGCCTGAAGCCCTAAAATTACAATGCATTTTTAGATTTTTCTCACAGAAATTCTTACATCAGTGAAATTACAGGTTTTGTCTGTCCCCTTGTCCAATTGCCTAACTTATCATCTAAATATTCTTTTTCATACAAATTCAATTGTCAAAAAGGTTCTTTGCCTTTGTATTGATATTCTAGAAGTCATTTTAATGTAATATTTAGCAGCTGTATTCATAAAATTAAATTTAATTCCTCTTTTTCCTTTTATTATAGAATCGGACCAGATTTTAGCCACACCAGTCCTTAATCCGAAGCCACTTACTTCCCTACCAAAGCTTTTATGATGAGAAGAAAGCTTTCGAAAGAAATAGATCTGAACTCCAATAATAATTCCCCAGGAAGATAAGAGTAATATTTGGTGTTCTCAATTGATTTTCTGATAAAAGGCAATAGTACCAAAATCATGTCTATAGGTATGAATTGGATTACTGAATTCTAAAACATATATCACACAAATTATTATCTTTCACCAGTTAATTAGACTTCATGACCATGCTAATTAAGCTGCGATCAGGGATTATATCCCAAGGATACCAGCTAATTTACTGTTCTGTCTTATAATCAGATCACAGGTACTGTAGGCAAGCATTCTGCTACTGGTTGTGAAAAAGAGTAAGAACGGGTGGGAAGCAATTCGAAAACTATTTCTGTGGATGTGGGCTAGTGAATCAGGGTATATCATTTTGGAAAGCAAGACATTCTGAGTAATAGTGTACTTTACAGATGGATGGTGTTGGAGATGATAAGAAACCCCTTGAGCTAACCCTCTCACTAATGTCCTGAAATAATTATCTGCTAGGGATTGTTTTTCAACTATTTTTTATAATGATAATCTTTATTATAATTATGTGAGCCTTCTGCAATTTAATTAAATTACACTTTCTGATAAGCAACTTCTCCTAAACAAAAATTAGGTACCAAAGTAATTTTAGCTATCTCCAATGACCAGGACAAAAAAAAAAAAATTAAAGCCCAAAAACTGATGCTCACTGATCAGCACTCTTATCCCACCTCCCATGCTACTAGCAGCAAGATTGTAGTAACAAATATGTTAGTGTGTGGACAAGACACAGGCCCACATTACAATCCATTTCAACACCATTTCAACAGCTCTAGGTTGCAGAAATTTTCTTGGGCTTCTAGAACTAGTGTGACTACTCCTTCAAAAGCAAAAATTTAATCAGAGTCTGAAACCAGTACTATAAAATTGTGAACTAGTAATAAGGGAAACAGACTCTGAACTGCTGATGATGAACCAAAAAACTGAGGAACAGAAGGAATGGGACTGGCCACCAGGATTGGGCATTGTCTTATAAGATCCATCCTCCAAGTTAAGTATAATTAATGAAGACGAAAGCAGGCAGTGAGTGATAAGGAAAACGGATGGGGGATCACCACCAATGTACCAAAAATTACAGAAAGAAAACTTTAAAATCTTGAACATAAACAGATTTTTAAAAAAGGAAAAACAGTATCAACAGAAGAAAATATGACCTCCAAACTCCATAAATTCAAGAATGTACAGATAAATACTCAAAATGAGAGAAAATAATACAATACTTGATTAGACAAAGGACCTGATAGAATTTGAGGAGAACATGTTCTCCTCAAATTCTGTTTCTAAGTGGTTTAAAAGAGAAATGAGATTTATGAAAACAGAATTATGTTCTAAACAGTAAAAATCATGAGCAGAATAGAAAAACTTGAATCTGCGATGATAAGTCTCACCAAAAAACCAAATGAGACAACAGAAATGTGAATATGCAGAAATGGAAGAACAGTCTTTGAAGAAACAAAAAACAGTAAGATTAAAAGAAAATAAGCAATAAAATCACTATGCAGGGAAAAGACATGGATCTTCAGAAAAAACTCAATAATACAAAAAAAAAAAAAAAAAAAAAAAAAACCTCTTGACAGGAGAATGAAGGAAATAATAAAATATAACCTATCAGAATTTCTGAATCAAAAGAATTCACAAATAACATACAGAAAAAAAAAAAAAACCAAAGTTGCAAACTCCAAAACAAATAGTTAAATTCAACAATCCAATTTGAAAACAAGTTCTGTAAGCCATAAAGAGAAAGATCTTCAAATACAAAAGAAAAGACACTCCACTCTTCTATACTCACTAAGAACCAAAAAAAAAAAAAAAAAAAAAGAGAATGGAATCATTTGTTTTGAAGAGCAATGAAACTCAGCATGTAGCCCAGGATGACCCATTCAGCAAATTTGAGCCAATTCTGACAAAGAACTGAATATTCAATCATAAAGAAGAAAAATAGGACTAAAAAGATTATTTGCTTCTTGATAACTCAAAAAACAAAAATGTAGGAGAAAATAGATAAGGATAGCAACAGAGTGACAACAGAGATCAGTGACATTTCAAACTGTACACAAGGGCAAAGGTGGAAATCTGGTAGAGGTAACAGTGAAGAGATGGGCCAAGAGCATTATGGACAGAACTGGTGACACCTGCCTAAAGGTGAACATTTCTTTTGCAGGACCATGACAACATGGGAGAGTACATGAAAAGGGGGGAGAGAAATGGGAAGACAAAGAAGAATGAGTCAAGTGCCAGAGTCAAATCAAGGGTTAGCAAGCAAGGTAAGGTGACTTTTGTGATCTCAGAAAAATAAATGACTTTTAGGAAGGTAAGGAAGGGGTCTTACTCTGGAAGTAAGAGGAGATTCCATTGATGAATGCTCCTACAGGTGAAGAGAGATATGAAGACCTTATACTGGATGAAATCTTGGGGATTTTGGTGCTTAAAAGTTGGAACTTCTTAGGGCAATTGGCACTTGAAGTATTGGAGGTATTCAAACAAATGTAGATGGATTGTAAGGTGAAAGAGGGAAGAGGTCAACAAGAGAGAATATACATCAATGGTGGGGGAGGGGCCTATCATGTGGCAGTGTTCTCTCTGATATCTGCTATAATTGGCATAGTTCTGGGAATGAAGTACAACGAAAAATAAAAAAAGGAATTGTGAGGTTAAGTGCCTCAAGGCAGTGGCAGAAAGCATCTAGATGGAAAGCCTAGAGTATAGATACCTTGGAAGCTCTAACTGCATTAAGAATACAGAGAATTCTAGGAGTTCTGAATGAAGAAATTGAGGATCTAGAGTAAACAGAAAGAGAAGATCGATACTGAAGAGATTGAGAAGAGTATTTTTTGGAAAAAGAGAAAAAAAAATTTTTTTAATGACAAGGACTAGCCTAAAAGGAAGGAGAGAAAGGTGGAATCTACTTGATTAAAGACGAAAAAGAAGGGTAAGAAAACAAATAAAAGCAAGAAAGGAAAAAGAACTAATAAATGAAACGCTAAAAGAAAAGGGGTAACAAATGAGAAGAGATCAGAGGTGAGAAGAGAATCAATGGGAACAGGACCACCTTTAGAAAAAAATAAAAGTAACTGAAGAAACATAAGATATTTAAAATTTTTCTGCACAGACTAACCAATCTAGGCTAAGAAGAAAAGTGGCTGAATGGGAAGGAATCCTCATAGCAAATTATTCTGCTAAAGGTTTTATATATATATATATATATATATATATATATATATATATATACATATACACACACACACACACACACACATATAGACATATACACATAGTTAACAGCCATTCCCCAATAGATAGTCATCCAAAGCATATGAACAGACAGTTTTCAAAAAATATTCACAACATAAAAAAAAAAAAATACTCCAAAGCAATTTGCAAAATCAAACAACCCTGAGACTTCATCTCACATCCTTTAAATTAATTCCCCCAATGACCAAAAAAGGGCAATAGTGTTGAAGGAGTTGTAAAAAAAAAAATAAGCATATTGATATATTATTGGTGGAAACCAATCTGGAATTATGCAAATAAAGTATCTAAAATGTCCACACCCTTTGAACCAGAGATTCCATTACTGGGTTTATATGCCAAAAAATGAATTCATCAGTAAGAAAATAGTCTCTACAGACACCAAAATATTTACAGCAGCACTTTTTGTGGTAGCTAAGAATTGAAAACCAAGTAGATGGAAAATGACTAAACAAACTAATACATGAATGTAATGGAATCTTTTAAGACATGATGTAACAAAGACAGAAAAGCACAGAAAGGTCTATATGAAATGAAGGGTAGAGTAAAGTAAGCAGAGCCAAGACAACAGTACCTATAACATAACTATAATAATGTAAATGGAAAGGACAGCCCAAAATATCAAAAGTAAATTTAAAAAAAAAACATAAAAATCAAGTGTTCTCAAAATTTCAAATGAGATTTGAGAAAACATCCACAAACTACCCTTTTATGGAAGATCACAGATGCTTACACATTGTATGTTTTCTGACTTTTTCCATGTATTATCAGTTTGCTTTTTCCTTCTTTCCAAAAATTACTATTTCTCATATAAGATTCTTTCAAGAATGGAAAAGGAGATACTTGGGATACTATGGTAATGTTAAAAAAAAAAAAAAAAAACTCAGAAATTATAAAAACTTAACACACTTGAAAAATGGGTCTTTCCAGTCTCTGAAGACTTCCAGTGAGCCAAACCCATCAAGCTAGCTAGCATTTATTGAGCAGCTACTGGTTCAGCCACTTAAGGATGCAAGCAGATTTTTGAACAATTAGCAAGTTTTGTTTTCCTAATGTCAAACCTAAATTGGCCTCTTGGAAACGTTTACTTTTGTGCTTTGTTCTGCCTTCTGGAACCAAACAGAACAAGTCAACATGACAGCTTGAAGACAGTGATCATTAATCCTCAAATCTCTTTCCTAGGCCTAATATTAATTCTTTATATGGCACAGATTCAAAGACCTTCATCATCCTAGGTGCCCTTGTCTGGACACTATTAAATTTATTTGTGCCTTTCTATATGGTCTGAACAGGGCAGAATAGAGACTATGTATTTTATTCCTGGGAACTAAAGCTCTTAATACGGGCACAAATCATTTTATTTTATTTTTTTTATTTGGGGCAAGGGAGAGGAGGGGAGTCTTGTGATTATATTGCTAATTCTTATTGAGCTTGTAATTCACTAAAACTCCTAGAACTTTTTCAAACTACTGCCTAACCAATCCTCTTCCCCAGTACACTTTAGAAATTGACTTGTTTGAACTTCAAGGATAAGACACTATTTTTATCCCTAATGAGTTTTATTAAATTCAGCCCTAAGTTCTAGCATCTGTTTGGATCCTCCTCATTGTCATCATCTAGTCATCTGCAAAATTGGTTAACATACCACATTTTGCTTTTATTATCCTAGTCATAGATAAAAAAGTTTCCCCAAGAATTGATGTCAGTCTTAGGGGTTTATAATTTACCCTCCTCCCATTTCTGAAAACCAGAACATTTACTCTTCTCCAGGCCTACAGCACTGCTTTTCGTGTTCTTCCAAAGAACCTATCTGACAACTTCAGTTCTTTGACACAGCATCTCATTTGTACTAATGAAATATGAGAATTCTTCCAGCCTAAGGATTTTCTTCACCTCGTCTTCCTGGACCATTGAAATCATAGAGAACAGTTCTTATCCCAAACAAAATAGAGCCCATAAAATAATTTTAATATGTCAATCCTTTTTATCACTATGAATTACAAGGTAAAGGAATATTTTCAGGTAAAGCATGAAGGTGAAAAGGGATTTTTCATAGACATGTTTGAGATTCGAAAGTGACCTTAGTTTTTTAGATTTGTCTGGTTTGTTTTGCACTCAATACAGAGATGAGCCTGTGTAGTGTAGTCAAAAGATAACGATTCTGCAAATAAGGATGGGGAGGCAAGACTGGGTCCTAGTCCACAAGGTTACAATGAGAAGCTATGTGAACTTGGAACACATATGGCTTATTATCTCTGGATCTTGCCAAATGAAAAGTTCAAACTAGAGGATGTAGAGTCCTATCCCAGACAAATCCAACAGTAAATGGCTGACATATGTCAGCCATTTTTATCCTGTCATCTTCAGAAAACAAAGAACTAAGCCACTTAACTTCCCTTGGGATCTAGTATCCCATTCACCCACATTATTAACTTTTGATTACATCTAAAAATCTTTTTGTAATCCTTGCTTTTGTCAATTTCAGTTCATTCCGAGTTCTAGTCCATCAATAGAGCATTTATTAAGTGCTTATTGTGGGCTAGGAAATGTGTTAAGCACCAGGGGATACAAAGAAAGGCAAAAGACTATTCCTGCCCTCCACAAACAGACATTTGAATAGAGGGAGACATGAAAATAACTAGATACTCACAAGGTATATACAGAGATGAAGATAATCCCAAAGGGGAAGGCATGAACAATTGGGGACATCAGGAAAGGCCTCCTGCAGAATGTGGAACTTGGGCTGAGAACTCATTAAGAAAGCTAGGAGGTAAAAGGGAGGGGCTAGAGAATTCTAGGAAGTGTCGGAACAGTAGATGTCAATGCAGAGGCATAGAACGGAGTCATAGTTGAGGAACCAGTGTGTCAAAGAGAATGTGGAATGAGGCTGGAAAGGTAGGATGGTACCAGGTTATAAAGTTCAGATTTTAGCTTGCACATACTGTTTGCTATTGTAGGAGAGGGAAAAAAGGGAAAGGGGAGGAAAATTTGGAACACAAAAGTTTTACAAAAATTGTTAAAAATATTTGGAAAAAAATATTGAGAAAAAAGGAAAAAGTGATTTAAATAAAAGTTTTCAGATTTTGTATCTGATCTTGGAGTAAAATAGGGAGTGTCACTGGATCTCACTGAGCTGAAGGGAAAGAAGTGACTTGGTCAGGGTTATGCTTTAAGAAAACCATCTTGGCAATTGAGTGAAGAATGAAGTTAATGGGAAGAGAAATGAAGCAGGAGGCAAAGATGTTGCAGTAGTCCAGGTGAAAGAAGTGTAGAAGTACAAAATTTGGCAAATTGGATGTGTGTTGAGTGATGAGTTAAAGATGACATTAAGGTCATGAGCCCGGGTGACAGAAGATAGTGGTCTTGATAAGTTAACAGGAGGGAAACATTTTTTACAGGACCACATCAACTTTCTCAGTCATCTTTTATTATCTGCTCTTACTTCCCTCTTCCATGCATGGCCTTTAAAAAAGTGTAGGTGGCCCGGGAGATCCACATTGGTTTCCTAATGTCAATACTAAGTACTCATTTTGTTAGAAGGCACATTAAATATAATATGGATTAATAGGCAAGCTTCTGTACATGAATTTAATAGAAAATTTGTCTTATTAAGAATTTCATTGACTTAGGTATATTATATTCTAAACTGTAAAATGAAAATGATATTGAGATGAAATCTTAAATATTATGTGATTTACTTTATACTTTAATGCTTGTTTCCAGGCTTAAACTTTTTCCAATTACTTGATTTATTAGAGATCCTGGTAACTCTTCTTTTCAAAAGGAGAACTGTGAAAGAAAATTAAAATTACCTTTAAAAATCTATCAATATAGTCAAGTCTCACTGGTAAGACTTAAGACCCATTCACACCCATCATCTTATGCAACTCTCATCTATTTTTTCTAAATTCTCCATAATGGGTAATCCCAACCTATTAGGGACCTCTTCTCAAAGATTAGGAAAACCACAATGCCACCACAATAGGCCTTCTATTCATTACTTGCGCTATTTTCATTGTTGTTCACTCATTTTCAGTCATGTCTGACTTTCGTGACCCTGTGTGGTATTTTTGCCAAGAAAATCCCCAAAGTGCTTTACCATTTCCTTTTCCAGCTCATTTTACAGATAAGAATTTGAGAACAAAGTGACTTGTTCAAGGGACAGAAGGCAGTATCTGAGGCTGGATTTGAGCTCAGATGGATGTCTTTCCTGACTTCAGGCCCAGCACTCTATCTACTGTGCTACCCAGCTGCCCCAACAACAAAAGTCTTCCAGTGCTTTCTTAAATAGAGAACATTTTCATCTGTTTTGCTGCATTTTATTATTACTCTCAGTTATAATCAGAAATGTTAAAGAACCAAGAATTTCATTTTTACACAATTCTGCACAGCTGATGTTTTTGCTGAAGATACCATAGCACTCAAGCGCACAATGAATAAAATAAAACTTAAACTACTGGCATTTTAACTAATTCTTTGAAATTTGGTACTCTAACTTACATGAACTGATGCTGAGTGAAATGAGCAGAACCAGGAGATCATTATATACCTCAACAACGATACTGTTTGAGGATGTATTCTGATGGAAGTGGACCTCTTTGATAAAGAGAGCCTTAATTGATCAAAGATGGACAGAAGCAGCTACACCCAGAGAAAGAACACTGGAAATGAATATAAACTGCTTGCATTTATGTTTTTCCTCCCAGGTTATTTATACCTTCTGAATTCAATTCTCCCTGTGCAACAAGAAAACTGTTTGGTTCTGCACACATATATTGTATCTAGGATATACTGCAACCCATTCAACATGTAAAGGACTGCTTGCCATCTGGGGGAGGGGATGGAGGGAGGGAAAAAATCGGAACAGAAGTGAATGCAAGGGATAATGACGTAAAAAATTACCCTGGCATGAACTCTATCAATAAAAAGTTATTAAAAAAAAAAAAAAAGTAATTGATTATTTCTAAGCTACTTTAGGTTAGTACATTTGTGATAATTATCTTGACCTATAATTTGTGAAAATAAAATATCTTGTCTATGATTTGTGTTTGGTGTGTGGTCACAAGTTCAAAAACAAACCGTCTCTACCCTATTCAACTTAGGAAAAAAAGAAAAGGCTAGGTTTAAAGAGAAAAAAGCCTGCCAATCTGTCAAAAGTATTGTAACCAAATAACTCAAAATTGCACCTGCCTCCTAACCTTATCACCATTCTAAAACAGTTTCAGATGCTAACAATATTAGCTAGACCTATCTTCAAATAAAGGTATTACATTGTTTTACACAGAGGAGGCATGATACAATGGAAAAAACACTATGTGGAGAGATGAGACCTAAAAGTCTAGTTTTGGCTCTGCCAATAATTTATTGTGTACTTAGGCAAATTATTTAGAGTTTTCTAATAGATTTCCACATCTACATGAGGAGAGTTGCTAATTCCTCTTCTAAGTTCTGAAGAGCTAGCCTATCAGTGCCCAAAATGAGGGATTCCAGGAGGAAAGGAGCAGAAATAAAAACATTATTTTAAAAAAATCAATAAGATACTTAAAAATCAATTGATTGGTTTTTTCCATCCCAAAGTTATACATTTTTCCCCTTTTATTATGTCTTGTTTCTCAATTATATTAAATGCCCTCCAAGTAATAAGGACCAAGAGAGCCTTAAGAAACAGTCTAATCTGTTATTTACTTAAATCTATTTCCAATTTTGCCAGTCTTCTTGCCTTCCCTAACCTTATTTTCCATCACAGGAGAGATACATAACTCTACCAATGTAAAATAACTGGGTAGTTAGTAGGTGATACTTTCAAATTTCTAACATTGTTCTTGTTTGACCTTACTTCCTTTAGGTTCAGTTTTTCCTCTCAGGCCTGAGTTTTCAATAATCCTTAGGCATTTTAAAGCAACTGGTATAGAGCTTCTGTTCTATTCCAATGGTTCTTCCAATTTTTATTATGATAAATCTTCAACAAATAAATTCAAGACCAGGAAATGTTTTTTTTAAATACACAAACTGAGGTATCCCATTACCAAAAGTTAAAACAAATTATACAAGCCTACTTTGTATACAAGCCACACTTTTACCAGAGAGTAATAATTTGATATGCCAACATTACCAGTAAAAATTTTGTTGCCTCTCTCCAGAACAAAGACACAATATGCAGATATACTAGAAATATTTGGTTATTTTTAATCAGCTATTGATGATATAATAAAATAAAGGAATTCAAATGGCACCTAATTCAAACATTTAAAACATCCCATTTACTGTATCCTTCTAATCTGAAACACAATATAATTTAAGCCTAATCTTCAAAATTGTGCCTTTTATTTCCAGGAGAGCAGAAACAGTCATCCAAATATAATTTATAATTGGGGAGGCTTATTTGGTGCATTTGGCAACATGTGATTTTATAGGCATAGTGGTAGGCACAATGTTGAAGAATAAGCCTACCAGATGGAAGAACAATGCTAAATTACAAAAAGCAAAGTACATGTTTCTGAGTTGTATGAAATCACAAAGAATCAAACCCACCAAATATCAGACTAGTTCTTTAATTATTACAAATGAACTTTTTACAATAAGCAAATTATCGTGGGTAACTCTTTTATCTGTTGACCAATTAAATGTTCAAAGTATTAAATAATTCACAGAAATCAAGTTCTCCATGCTGTCTGTACAAATTAAAGAACCTGTGCATGCCCCCAAAATTCAATCTGGCAATAGTCTCTGGACAAAAGAAACAGCTCACAATTTAAAAAGAATTTACAGCATTACAAAAGTGACCCGAACCTTCTTTCTTTAATCATTTACTCTAACAGCAAAGATTACAATGACAGAATTTTTAAATGATCAGAATGTAAAAGTATTTGTGCAAAACTGCATTAATTGTTCTTACCATCTAAGATTTGTGAATAACACCAATGACAGCACAGAGACAATGATGAAAATTAAATACATTTGAAGGAGCTCTCTACATTAGATTTTTTAAAAATGTGGACTATATTATGACTAAACATTAAAAGAAAATGTGGCACCATGAGCAGCAGGAGCAAAAACAATCTGGCAGTTATGCCAGCTAAAGAAAGCTGACAATGGAATATGCCAAAGTTTCTTTCCAAAGCAGCCATTGATCCTAAAATTTGAAAACAACTGTAGGACATTTTTCCATTCAGTGTCCATATCCTTGGCTTTGCAGATTGAAAATAAAATGTTTGAGAATAAGTAGTCTTTTTCTTTTTTTTTTTCTCTTCCTTTTAGGAGGGAGGAGTGTGCTTCTTCACTGCATCGGCAGTCCTTAAAAGAGCTGAATCATTGATTCTCTGGATTTCCCTACACCAATCCATTTAACTAAAAAAAAAAAAAAGAAAAAGAAAAAGAAAAAGAAAAAAAAAAGAAAGAAAAATAACTTACTTTGATATTCTGCAACTTGAAGAAGAAAAAAAAGGCAAACTCTAATAATCATCACTTTCTAGTTTAATACTGCACATCAAAGCTACTAAATAAAATGCTTCTACCCCCTTCTTGCTGCCTCTGACCATTCATTTGATGGTTTATTCCCATCTCTGAATAATTGTGAGAATTATAATATATGTAGCCAAAATCCATTCATGCATTCATAAATTTTACTTTATTAAATTCTGTTTTCAGATTTCATTTTTATGAAACACAAGGTACTTGAATCAAGTCTTTGATCATGTTGTCATTTCAGCCCAAGACTTTTTGCAAGAGCAAGGACTATGCTCAACTTTTGATCTTTCCTAGGATGATGCACCTATGCATGTGTTTAATAAATATTTGATGAAATAACTAAAAAATAATGCCAATGTTTATTAAATCTGTAAACTACACTAAATAAGGAATGCTGGTTACTAGTATGGAAACAAGAACTAAAGAGCTGGAAGAACATGATCATTTAGAATGGACTGATCATGGGCATACATGGTTGGATACACATGAAAAGTTCTCTTTCAGATTTCTTGAATAGACTAGAAAAATAGGTCTGAAAAAAATCCAGAGGAATCTAGTCTATCATTCTTAATGTTCAGAAGAGGAAACCAAGGGCCAGCAGGAATACTTACCAAAGATATGTACCAGACATCATCTTTGACTTTCTCCAAATTTCATATACTCCCCCACAATACCTAATGTTACCTAATCCTATAAATGGTTTTTGCATCTAATTAAAATCTCATCTGTTATAAATTTATTTCTCCCTTTTTTCTGTCCAGTCTTCTGCAGATATGAACATTAAATATCTTCATAAAAATCCTTCAGATACTTCAATGGATTAATTTAAATTACTTCTTAGTCTTCTTTTACATGTGGAATATGAATCTCTTTAACTTTGCTAAAGGATCCATTTTTTATTCCTTTAAATAATTTCATTTTTCTCTGAAGTCTCAGGTTTCTTTATATATATATATATATATATATACACATATTTAAAGTCTAGTCACTAAAATAAAGCACAATATAGTAAAACAACAACAACAACTTGAAGAACCACATTGCTTTTAATATATCAGTTATCTGGTGTTTTTCCCCCCCTTTCTAATCAATTATGTTCCCTCTTAATCATGTATTAAAGGCTTACAGCTCTGGAGGAGATTCAAAGTTCAGATAAAATTTGGTCTCTACTCTAACAGAGTATAGTTAGTATAATAGGAAGATAGGACACACACACACACACACACACACAAAACCATAACATACTGCCATTCCCTGCTGATCTTATATCCATTAAGGCACTGTGTATCATTCATTTGTTGTTGTTTTCTTTATCTCTTCTAAACTATTCTAGGTCTCATTCTATTTAGAAAGGACCATTTCTCCAATGTAATAGCCATTTCCAATTGCATTTCTGTCTTCTAAGCTTTCCTCTAAACTATCAATAATGATAGCAAACATAATAGGCCTACCGAGACAGTAATAAAAACACTTATATGCATTTAATAAAATTATATCAACTCATTTGATGCTCTACAACATCCTGGAAGGCAAGTGTTATTTTATCATCCCCATTTTTCAGAGGAAACTGAGATAGACAGAGATTAAATGACTTGTCCAGAAATACCCAAGTAGTAAGTTTAAGGCCAGATTTGAACAGATCTTCCTAACTACAGGCTTAGCACTCTATCAAATGTATCTGGAAGTTCTGATTGCTAAATGGTAATAACTCTTGGACCAGCTACTGGATTAACCTACTGGGTAACAGGATCATAGATTTGGAGGCAGGAGGACCTAAAGACAGCATCAATTTTATATATCTTATTGTACAAATGAGAAAGCAGAGAATCAGAGAAGTGGTAAGTCTAGTCTTTCAAGTAGTAATTGAACACACATTCTCAAAATTCCATATGCTTTATATTACACAGTACTGTCATAAAATACACTTAAAATTCATATAAGTCTGACCTAAGTTTACTAAAATCAAAATTTTCTATCATGATTCATTTCCTTTTTTGTGGCTTCTCTCCTCAAGGACAGTAAAACAAGCACAGCTATATCACTTTAGATCCACATGACTCTGGGCAGTCCTGTTTATACCCTCTGACCACCTTTGTTTATTCGCTTGTAAAATTTGTTGTATTATATCATCTGTAGCTTACTTGACAGTCCTAAATCAGAAGAATTTATGAATTGGAGTTTTGTGAGAATATGCTCTCTCTTAATCAGTCATATATACCTGGGTTTTAGGTCCCTGATTTTGTTTGTAAATCGAATTTCAAGATTTGTTTTCTCTTCCTATATTTGGCCAAGTATATATATGCTTTATAGAGGTCCATTTTAGAAAATGGGCTACTTTATGAAAAATAACAGTCCTCTATCTTCCCCAAAATTAAAAAATATATATGATATACTCTTGTGTTTTAGTTACCTGGAATTTGAAGCTCATCTTGAATAAACTGAACATAATTCTGTGCGTTGACAGGGAGATCTTTAAACGTTCTTGCATTTGATATGTCTGTGTTCCATCCTGGGAGAGTTTTATATTGTACTTCAACTTTATTTAAGACTTCCTGGTTTGCTAAAAAAAAAAAAAGAAAAGAAAAGAAAAGTACATTTGTGAGTAAATATCAGCTAACATCAAACAGTTTGTAATTCATACCGTGCAACATGGCCAACATTTAACAATAGTTACAAAGGAACACTGAACATGATTTGCTTGCTTGTCCTTATTTAAAGAACCTGAAACCGTACTTGAAATTGAAAATTTCTAAAACCTTAGTCAAAATTTTATCTAATTCTCCTTCACTTTGCATAAGAAACTGGAAATACACAGTGGAAATGCTTAACACTACCACCCCACCCCACAAAATATTTTACTCCAGAAATCTTAAAACAAAAAATGAGTGTGGCTATCATCAGAATCAAGTTGTTTTATATAGCTTAAACGTTAAACCCCAAATGTACAATTAAACACCCACAAAATTAAGAAGTTTAAATAACTTCACTATTTGACAGAATTTGCTAACCTGAATTTGAAACCTATATTTTGTTCTCTAATATCTTGACAGAATTATTGGAGGGATCCTGTTAAGTCATATGACATGATGAAATTCTCTCAAAAGGTCTAAGTTAGCCCTAAAGCACTTCTGGAATATGGTGAATTGGCCCTTTAGGCTTAATTCAGAGTAGTAGCTTAGACACTGAATTCACCTTACAGCATGGCAATGTTCCACTGAACTCATATATACTAGGCTTTCTAAAAAGGCATCTAGTACACCTAGAAATCTTACTTGCCCAATTGATAAGTGATCAAAAAAATATGATCTATGCTCAAAGGACTATAATTATGCACACCTGTTAACCTAACCTAACCAACTAGACATGTTTCTCAAAAGATTTTTAAAAAGAAGAAAAAGGACCTACCTATATGTAGAAAAATATTTATAGCAGCTCTTTTTTTAGGGACAAGTACTAGAAATTGAGAGGATGCCCATCAGGTGGAGAATAGCTGTAACTAAACTGTGGTATGTGAGTATGATGAAATACTATTATTTTATAAGAAATGATATGCAGAATGCTCTCAGAAAAACCTGAAATTCTTCCATGAGCAAAAAGTAATGGCAATGTTGTAGGATGATCAGCTATGAATGACTTTGCTATTCTTGGCAATACAACAATCTAAGACTACTCTGAAGAATTTATTATGAAAAATGTTACCAATTACCAGAAAAAGAACTAATTGTGATGAATACAGAATGCAGGATACTGTTTTTTTAAACTTTTTTTTCCCAAGACTTTTTTTTGGAGGAGAGGGGTGGAGGAAAAACTTGTATTTTTTTTTGCAACATGACTCTGATAGAAATATTTTGCATAACTGCACATGTGCCTTCTCAATGATGGTGAGGTGGAGAGGGAGAAAGGAAAAAAGAATCTGGAACTCAAAGTCTTAAAAAAATGTAACATCTAACTGGAAAAAATTATATATATGTGTGTGTGTGTGTGTGTGTGTGTATATACATACATATACATATATACATATGTATATGTACATGTATGTATAAGAAATGTCTACTTGCAAAGTTGCTTTTTGGAGAGTTATTGCTTATATTAATCTGTCTGCAAAGAATATAAAAGATAAAAGATTACCTGGAAAATGAGGTATAATTTCACCATCTAACTTGTAGGCAACTCCAACTTTTATTTCTGTAAACACGTCCAAAATATCCAATTTGGTAAGAGCCAACCTAATTTGAAAAAAAATCAACAATAGAATAGCAAGGTTCAAAATTCACACTCTCAAAAACTCATATTGGATTAAAGAAAAACTCAAAACTAAAATTTTCATGCCCATCTGAGTGACAAAAGATGACAAAATAAAATGATAACTGTTGGTACAGCTGTCAGAAAATAGAAACATTAATCAATGCACTTTTTCTATGTAGAATATGGTCTAGTCTTTTGGGAAAGCAATCTGAAACAATGCTCCTAAAACCACTAAACTGTACATGATTCAGCAACAAGCATGTCTACATCCAAAACTGAAGAAAGAAGATTGTACATGAAGACATGAACCTAAAATAGTTTATTTCTCCCTTTCAATATCTAACTATACATTAAAGATATCAAAGAAAGCGAAAGACCTGTTTGTACAAAAATGTTTTACAACAGATCTTTTTGGTATCTAACAAAAAATAAGAAACTAAGGTTATTATCCTTCTATAATAATAATAATGATAAATAATAGCTCACATAACTATATAGGACCTACTGTGTCAAGTGCTTTAAAAATATTTTCTCAATTGATTTTCACAATAGGCTTAGGAGGTATAATTAGAAACCCAATTTTATAGATAAGAAAATTTGAACCAGATGATAAATGACTAGCCAGGATCACACAGCTAATAAATGTTTAGGACTGAATTCAAATTCAAGTCTTACTGATTCTGGGCCCAGCACTCCATCAAGTAGATCATCTAGCTGCTCTGGTATTATGCCCATATCAAGATATGTGAATGTACAAGAGTACAACTGTGCTATAAGAAATGATGAAAGAGATGTTTTGGGAGAAAATGGAAAGATTTATATGAATGATGCAGAGTGAAGTAAACAGAAAACAGAGACCAATTAATACAATGACAACAACATTCTAAAGAGAAAAAGCTTTAAAAGAACACTGAGTAATCAAAGCTATGATCAACAATGATTCCTGTCAATGGAGACATGACTAACTAAAACTATGGAATGACATATACAATTCCAGACAATGTCCATAAGGTAATTTGTTTTGCTTGATTTTATGCTTATCTGTTAGAATGGCTCCCTACCCAGGAACCAGGAGGGGAAAGAGTTACAATAGATTTTTTTTTGGGGGGTGGGGGAAAGAATCATTGATGCTTTCCCACTCCTTAAAAAAATGCAAAATAAGTCATAAGAAAACACATACAAATACAGCAGCTTTGAAACTTACATGTTGAAATAATCACAACTGTAAAGTATAAAAGAAATCAAAAGCTGTACCTAAAATTTGAATTTCAAATAGAAGCTACTTTTTCTGTTCTACTTTGAAAAGGAAACACTCATTTTATTTGATGTTCATTTCAGAGTAAAAAAAAAATTTAAGGAAACGTATTCTTAGAATCTAAGTCACCACTTTCTCTACAACTCCATAATTTTAAGAGCTCTGATTATACAAAGATGTAAGTAACTTGCCCATAATTAGTTAATACTGTATTAAAGGCAACACTTGAACACAGGGCTTCCCTGGTTTAGAGGACAACTTCCTATTATAAGATACATAGGAAAAGAGTAAGAGTGTGTGTTTGTATTTGTGTATGTCATTTCTCAATGGACAAGTGGCCAAGAGATATGAATACACGATCTCAAAAAATTAAAAATTTTAATGACTATATGAAAGACTGCTCTAAATCACTGATAAGAAAAAAGAAAATCAAAACACCTAGCAAAGTGGAATGCCAAAAGATGAGAATAATCAAAGTTGATAAGATTGCCAAAAGACAGTCAACACTAATAAACTGTTATAGAACTGTTTCCACCATCCAAAAAAGCAATTCTGAGTTATGCTAAAGAATAAAATATGTCTTCTATCTAACCCAGAAATTCCACTATTAGACATTCTAAAGGCAGTTAGATGGTACAGTGGACAATGGGTAGAGTATTGGGCCTAGACTCAGAAAAACCTGAGTTCAAATCTCATCTCAAACTCTTAGAAGTTGTGTGATTCTAGGCAGGTCACTTAATGTCTACTTCTGTATCCTCAATTTTAAAATGGAGATGATAGGGATTTACCATCCAGGAGTGTTATGAGGATCAAATGAGATTAATATTTGTCAAATGCCTGGCACATAGTTGCTGTTTGTTCTGCATTTTCAAAGAGAACCAATGCTGCTGTAGGGTTTTATCTTGATTTCCTCATTAATTGGATTTAAGTGAGGCAGTGATACACACAAAGTCACCAGCTTCACTCTCTCTTCCAATTATCAAAGTCAAGGGGCAAGAAACAGTCAAGATAACTGATAATGGCGTGGAATTCAGTGGATAACTGGCATCTTCAACAACTGACCAAGCTCTAAGCAATCTCCAGCTCTTGCTTCAGGCCCCTTCATGGCCAATAGAAGAAGTAAATTTTTCATGCTTGGGCTAGATACCCCACAATTCATCTATAAGTGTGAGGCCTGTGGGTTATCCTCAACCTGGTTGAGCCCATCTATCAAGAATATCTATCTAGCAGAACCAGGAGATCATTATACACTTCGACAACGATATTGTATGAGGACATATTTTGATGGAAGTGGATTTCTTTGACAAAGAGACCTAACTAAGTTTCAATTGATAAATGACGGACAAAAGCAGCTATACCCAAAGAACGAACACTGGGAAACGAATGTGAACTATCTGCATTTTTGTTTTTCTTCCTGAGTTATTTACACCTTCTGAATCCAATTCTCCCTATGCAACAAGAGAACTGTTCGGTTCTGCAAACATATATTGTATCTAGGATATACTGCAACATATCCAACATATAAAGGACTGCTTGCCATCTAGGGGAGGGGGTGGAGGGAGGGAGGGGAAAAAAAAAATCGGAAAAGAAACGAGTGCAAGGGATAATGTTGTCAATATAAAGTAATCATTAAATAAAAATTAAAAAAAAATATATCTATCTAGGATGTAGATACCAAACATGAATGGTATAGCATGGCACATCATAGACACTTCTGCTCACTTCACTCTATCAATTTTTATAAGTCTTCTCAGGTTTTTCTAAAACCATCCCCCATCACCATTTCTTAGAGCGCTATTTCTTTTTTATTAATAGTACCATCACAATCATATGCCACAACTTGTTCAATCATTCCCCAACTCACTTTCCCTCAATTTCCAATTCTTTGCTACCACACAAAGAGCTGTTATAAATGTTTTTGTACACATAGGTCCTTTTCCTTTTTCTTTGATCTCCTTGAGAAGCAGACTGAATAGCGGCACTGCTAGGATAACAGGCACCCACAATTTGATAGCTTTTTGGCGAAAAGTTCCCAAATGTAATCCAGAATGACTGGACAAATTCACAACTCCATAAACATTGCATTAGAGCTGGGTAAGACTTTTTTTTTAATTTTATATTTAGAGGTTTTAGTAGATTACAAGATCAGTTATGAATAAATGGACAGTGCAATTGCACTGAGGAGAAGGGAGATGTATAAGCAGAAAAGCAAAGTTTGGTTAGATTTGGAGGACGGGGACACAGGGAAAGTAGGATGAAGTTGGAAGGCCTTTAAAAATTAAACAGCAATTTGCATTTTATCCTAGAGGCAACAGGAAAGCTCTGCAGTTGATTTAATAGTGAAGTAACAGAGATCGACACTTATGGAAAATTCCTTTCCCAGCAGGAAATAGGAGAGATTGGAGGAAGGGAGACCAATGAGGCCGTTATCATGAGGGTCTCCACTAAAGTATTAGGGATTATATGAGTTTTATTTAAAAAAAAAAAAAGTGCCAGAGATGTTACAAAGGAAGAAACAGCAAGAAGCTTGGGCAACCTGATTGTATAACGTGGAATGAGGGCAATGAGGAGTCCATTTAATGCTAAGATTATGAACCTGAGTCCCAGAAAGAATGTGGTAAAGAAAAAAAAAATTTTTTTGGGGGGGGGAAGGCAATTATAGCTATCCAATAGTGAAAACAACCACCTAAAGAATTTGTTTTCCCTCTTACTAAAAAACTTGAAGCAAAATATTTGTATAAAGTGCTTGCATGTGAAGTCAAGGAATCCTGAGATTCTTTCAACTCTGATATTGTTGCCCCAAAATAACACTTTCTTCCCCATATTTGATGATATAATTCTAGTTTGTACCAAGACATTTCCCTTCACCCAAGCACTGTTGACACATAAGGTTCACCTTTCCTCTTAATGGATTTTTTTAGTTGCATAAATACTCCATGTTTATACTACATCTGCTGTCAGGTATGGTCAAGCGAGCTTTGTTGAACTGCTTTTTTCTTTCCTTTTAAATGCTTGCTACAATGGATAGCTTTCTCAGTAACTAGAGAACAGAAAAAGACATTCAGAAATACGATGTTAAGAAAAAAGATATTCTATGCTGATCAGAAAAGAGGCTAGAAAAAAATTAATTCTAAAGTTTTAAAAAGTAAAAGTATGTTATGTATATGTATGTATAAAGCTAACTTCTACAGACCAGTTTTCTAGGCAATACTGACTGAAATTTGTTAAAACAAAGAATGCAATTTAAAAGTCACATTTGACAGACTACAAAAATTTTTTAACATCTACCATAATAAAATTAAGTTACTTACGCAGTAAATCCATTAATCATATGAGCATATTTGAGCAAAACAAGATCCAACCAGCCACACCTTCTTTTTCTTCCAGTGGTCACACCAAATTCTCTACCTCGGGTCTGTAATAATTCCCCAATTTCCTGGGGAACAGACTATAATTAGTATTATTTAGCTAAATCATACAAAGAAAATCATCATGTTTACATTTACAGTATTTTCCTCAAAGGAACTAAGTGAGGAGAAGACAAAAATATAAACAAGTATCTACCAGAACACAGCCAAGTAAAATTTTATTAGATTGATAGAATTCTATGGTTTTATTTGTTTTTTATTTAATCTATAATTAGTCACACAGTATAAATCTGGTTATAGTGTATTTTGTAATTTCCAACCTCCCTTAAACCCTAACCCCCCCCCCCAAAAAAAAAAAAAAAAAAAAAAAACTAAGATAACCAAAAAGAAGTCTGTGGAGGAAAAGGTCAAAAATTGTGGTTGATCATCTAAAATGAAACCTAAATATTGAGCTATATCAATACATATCAAGAGGTTTAGAAAATGAATTAATTATAATACTCTTATTTTAAAAATAAGAAAACTAAGAGCAACATAGTTTAGTAAACTTCCTCAAAGCCTCAGAAAATTACTGTGCAGAACCATAATTGCAGTTCACAACTCCAATGTAGGTTAGTAAATCATAATGTTTGTCAGAAAAAAACAAATACTGAGTAAAACAAAATGAATGTCATCAGTTAAATTTTTAAATTTTAATTGCTTCTCTTCTCCTCTTTCTAACCTCAGGGATCTACACCATCATCTCCATTTTTTCAAACTCTTCTAACTAATTCACTAAAAGTACTGTTCTGGGTCAATCTTCCAAATGAGATAGCATAAGTCAAAAAAGATTAAGAGAACCCATAAGAAAATACAATAACATCCATTATTATTTTCCCATCATTGTGAACCATATTTACTGAAAAATCAGCTTACGTTGTTCTGTTCTGTTGGAAAGGCTCCAATTCCAACTCTAGTTGTATATGCTTTAACAACTCCATATACTTCACCCACGTTCTGAGGAGGCATACCTAAACCTGTGCAAACACCTCCAACAGTACAATTTGAAGAAGTCACAAAAGGATAAGTACCTTGAAGTAAAGAAAACAAAACTTTAGATTATTAATTTTCAATAAGAGCCTCCACACTTCTGCATTAATTTCATTTTCATTTGAGTCCTATTAAAGAACTACAATTTTTGATGCAGTCAATTTAAATCTTAGTTCTAACTTTAAGTTAACACTCATTCCTTCTCCATGTGTTAACAGAATTAGCATACTGGACTAAATAAACCATTTAACACTTTACTAATCAGAAGGCTTTAAAATATATCAGTGATTATTTTCTTCTCAAATCTCACTTTTTATTCCTAGTTACCTCTCCTTCTTGACAGGAAGAGGATGGTGGTTGGAAAAAACTTTAACCCAGTCATATAACAATATCCCAGTCTCCTCCTGACCCCACCACCACACACACCTTAAGCTCATTTGTCCTTAAAAAAGGTACTGAGACACAAAAAGCTATCCAACTGTGCATACCCTATGCCCTTTGACCCAGCAGTGTTACCACTGGGCTTACATCTCAAAGAGATTTTAAAGAAGGGAAAGGGTCCTGTATATGTAAGAATGTTTGTGGCAGCTTTCTTTGTAGTGGCCAGAAACTGGAAGCTGAGAGGATGCCCATCAGTTGGGGAATGGCTGAATAAATTGTGGTATATGAATGTTATGGGATATTATTGTTCTATAAGAAATGACCAGCAGGAGGATTTCAGAAAGGCCTAGGGAGACTTACACGAACTGATGCTGAGTGAAATAAACAGGACCAGGAGATCATTATACATTTCAACAACAATACTATGTGAGAATCAATTCTTATGGACGTGGCTTTCTTCAACGAGATGAACCAAATCAGTTTCAATGGAGCAGTAATGAATTGAACCAGCTACACCCAGCGAAAGAACTCTGGGAGATGACTAAGATCCATTACACTGAATTCCCAATCCCTCTATTTTTGTCCGCCTGCATTTTTTATTTCCTTCACAGGCTAATTGTACACTATTTCAAAGTCCGACTCTTTCTATAAGTCGATTAGTTGGTTGGTTGATTAATTCAGCCAATTAGCTGTTTGGACATGTATACATATATTGTATTTAACTTATACTTTAACATATTTAACATGTATTGGTCAACCTTCCATCTGGGGGAAAGGGTGGGGGGAAAAAGGGGAAAAAATGGAACAAAAGGATTTTTAACTGTCAATGTTAAAAAGTTACCTATGCAAATATCTTGTGAATAAAAAGCTATAATTCTTTAAAAAAGAATTAAAAAAAAAAGATACTGAGACATTGGGTAGTCTTGGGTGGCAGAAGGACTAAAATTTTAGGTTAATGATATCATTTCCTGGTGTACTGAGTAATAAGCATTCATGAGGAGCTCCAAGAGCAAGTAGATGTGTGGCTGGCAGTTCAAGATGGGCAATTCAGGCAAAGGAGCTTCCTTTGTTCAGCAGAATCAACTCTAGGTGCCCTTAATGCCTATCTTTGTTGAATATACTTCACTGGCCATGTTTAAATAAATTTACTTTTGTTAACTGTTGAATATCTCTCTTTGTTCTAATACTAAACCTAAAATATTAGAGGACTGGCTCTAGTAAGGCCCAGCCCTAGAACATTCCCTTTTTATCAGAAAACTAATAGCAGAAGTTCCCAAGGAGCCATTAAAGCATATTTTTGTATTGAAGAAATACTGCCAGATTTCATTAGGAGATCAACTGCTTCTTTTGATCTCAGAGAATCCCCAAACAATCAGACCTAATACTTGTGCACTTCTCACCTTTACAAAGGAATATAGTGAGAATATTTCTTAAATCTCTTCTTCTGAGTCATCAAATATAGCTTTATAGTTTACATGTATTATCCCATTGTGTACTATACTTAATTAGACAAATGTCCGATTTGAAATGACTTAAGATATTAAGATTTAGATATGGCAGTTGAAAGTTCTTCTAGTATAATAATCTCATTTTACAAATAAAGAAATTAAACTCAGAGAATTGATTTTTCAAATCATGAAGGTAGAACTAGTAGTCAAAATATGAATAAAGCTCCCTTAACTCTAAATCCAAAGTTCTTTTGATTACGTCATTTTCTCTGTCAATCCAAAATTATTCTGTACACACGATTGAGGCCATACCTATGAAATAAGGTTTATTTTAGCTCTCACTTCTATGCTCAAACTTGCAAAGCATTCTAGATTATGACTATCAATAAAATAAAATGAATAACAAAGTGTGACAATAAGTGTACTGAAACCTCCTCTAACCTAGAAAATTACTTTAATTCTGATGGGATATAATATTATAATATTCATCTGACTTTTTTTTTTTTTTTTTGGGGGGGGGGGGAGGGAGCAAAAGCAATCACAATTTGTAGAACTACAACCCAAAGCTTCTGAATCAATGTATAAAAACAAAAGTAAATTTTTTTAAAAAATGACTCATTAACCAGGTCTTAATAAGACTACTAAAAATTTTTCAAAACTAAACAGCTAGGCAGCATAGTAGATAGACACTGTCCCTGGAGTCAGAAGAACCGGAGTTCAAATCTGTCCTCAGACATTACCTGCATGACATGGCACAAGTCACTTAACCTCGATTGCCTCCCCCCACCAAAAAACAACAACAATAACAAAAGTTTTTAAAAACCCTAAAACAATAAAACATCTTCTAAATAAAGCAAATGTTTAAGTACATACACACTGAAGTCAATTTTTTTTAACATGTTGAAATAACAATAATTAATGATGAAAAGAACAAAAGCATTTTATAGCTCTATTAAGTTTTCAATAAATGGAAACACTTACCAAAATCAATATCAAGCAGAGCTGCATTTGCACCTTCTACCAAAATTTTCTTTGGAGGGCCATGAAGAGCCTCATAGAGAAAATAAACTCCATCCCTCACCATTGGCTTAATCCTTTCCATATAGCCCTATGTAAAGAAGCCACTTTTTAAGATGAAGTTTTTTAATTTGATAAGCTACACAAAGACAAATGAACTTTGATTATTGCATACTACATAAATCTAGGCCTCCCACCAATGGCATTTTTTCTATTGTGTCCCCTTACCCTATACATCTCTTCAGGATGCATGTGAAGTGTACATGTTAAATAACACTGTAACAAATACTGTTACCAAAAATAATTTCCACTTAGAATATGACATATGAAAAACAAAAATATTTTAAACCATTTATCTAATATCTAAATCCACCTATATTTGCTATAACAAAATTCCAGTTATCCACCTATATTTGCTATAACAAAATTCCAATTTAACAGAAGAACATGAAGTCTTCAAAGTCTTTTCATAAAATTCATTCGAGTGGACATGCATATCTGTCAAAATAACTCATGAAACTGGCAGGCACAAAGAAACCTTGATTTTCTTCAATGAAACGAGCATATGAAACAACAAAATCACTAATTTCCTTTAGGTTTTACAGTTTGAGTTTTATACTTTGTATGATATTTTAGAATTGTCTTTACACACACTTTACACACACCAGCTAGGCTGGTGATCTGTCATTCTGGTTTGGAGCTGAGTTGATTCTTGAAAAGAAAAGAGGTACAGGTAGAAAAGGGAAGGTCCAACTCTCAAAAACCATATGAAGAGATTTGTAATGAGCAGTAACTGACAATATGCTATGGAAAAGTGTCAAGTGTGTAATAATTTGTTACCACTCTGAGAAAGCCTATCATCATTTAACCTGCACTCCTCTGTTTAGCAATTAAGTCCTTTATTACTTGGCCCCAATCTACCTTTTCTACACACTCCTTCCTTTCCCCCTTCCCCCCCCATTCTACAATCCAGCCAAAATGGTCTTTTTACTTAGGTTCTCACACAGACCATACCATTCTCCTATCTCTAAGCTTTAGCACTGGAGGTCTCCCATACCTAGAGTAAATTTCTCTCCTCATTCCTCCTAAGAATTCGTTGCTTCCATGAAGACTCAATCAAGTGTCACTTTCCTATGAAGCTTTTCTCAGTATCCCCACTAGTGATCCTTGCCATTAGCTTTTATTTATTTTGTAGCTCCTAAAGTTTAAAACACATTAGGACTTTTAAGCCATTCTGAATTTTGTACATATTGTCTCCTGAGAAGGGATTATTTTACTTTGGTTTTTGTATCCCTTGTTAGCTACTTAACAAAAGACTGTTGATTGATTTAATCCATCTGCTTTAGCCATGGGACTAGTGGAAAGACTGGATTTTGTAGCCAGAAAACTTGCATTTAAATTCCAGCTTATTACCTACAGATCTTGGGCAAGGTATTTACTCTTTCTGGACTTCAATTTCCTTAATGGTAAAATTTTTGAAATAGATGACTTCCACAGTCCTTTGTGGAGCAGCTAGGTGACACAAATGGATAGAATGTAGGATTTACAGTCAGGAAGACCTGAGTTAAAGTGGCTTTAGATATTTACTAGCTTTGTGACCTGACCAAGTCATCAAGTCACTTAACCCTGTTTGCCTCAGCTTCCTCATTTGTGAAATAAGCTGAAGGAAATGGCAAAACACTCCAGAATCTTTGCCAAAAAACATCTTTCTCTCTCATCCTTAAATTAATGTCAAGAATCCAAATCCAGTTATATAATTAACTTCATTTGTTTTCCTATCACAAATTATACACCTACCTCTAACCCTTATCCATGCATTCCTCAAATAGAATGCTCTAAATAGATTAAAAATGGATTCCACTGATCCCAAAACTTTTGCTGTAATCATAGTGGTCAGTAATGCTAAAGTTTATAATGTTTATAAGCAAGTAAACTACATTGCCCTCTTATTTCACATCTGAATATGAATGCTGTACCTCTAACTTGGGGGGGGGGGGAATCCTTAAAAATCCAATACACTTTTGTTCCCCATGAAATGGAAAAAATGGAGGGCACATAGGAACTTGATAAAAGTCTGATGAAAGAACTAGTAATTTTCTGTTTCTCTACTTTTCACAAACACAGAAAAAATTCATTGACATTTTAATTTTCTAGACATGATTTCAGAATAATACAAGTGGAGTTTATCATATATTGGATTACATACCATCTAGGTGAGAGTGGTGGGGGGTAAAGGGAGAAATTGGAACACAAGGTTTTTCAAGGGTCAATGTTGAAAAAAAATTATCCTTGCATATGTTTTGAAAATAAAAAAACTTCAACATCAACAAAAAAGAAAAAGTTACCCCTCCCAAAAAAAAAAGAAGAAGAAATGGGGTTTATCATCCTTTCTTTATACAAATGTCACATGGATAAGAGATAATCCATTCCAGTTCCCCCATTTTGCAGATCAGAACACTGAAGCACAAAAGGGTTGAGCAATTTGGAGAAGGATACTAAATGCTTTTGGCAAAACCAAGAAATCTCCCAATTTTAAGTATAATCCTTTTTTCAAATATAACAATCAAATTTAACCCTTTGGACACAAAGTTGTTTGGAAACACTGCTACCCAAATTCTTCAGAAAAGAGTTTATTCACAGTAACACTCAGATTGATGAGAATGAGTATTAATCATTATTATAGCCATTGTTGGTCAACTTTTAAAAATGTAATCATCAAAGTAAATTTAGAAAATTTGTTATTATTAACTGTATGAAAAAAATTAGTGAAATTTATACTTCTTAAAATATAGATATTTTAAAGAAAAAGTAACAAAATCTGAAAGCCGTTGCCCTTTAAGTACACATGCTAAGAAATGTCACAGCTTTACCTTGAGTTTTTGTAATTCACCTTCAATATCAATTTCCAAAGTGGGATATATAGATTTATATTGATTAGCTAAAACTTTGAACCTGCAAAACAAATAAATTCTGTTAGGGTTTCTTGTCATTTGATTTTAAATTAAAAAAAAAATGTTACTGATATTTAAAAGTGAGCATATGTGTGTAATCACATGATTTGAGGATAAGGGAGAGAAAAAAAAACAACTAGTTGGCACTTCCTTTTTGGGGATACTAGAGTAAGGGCAAAGGAGCTTACAAGGAAACTCCTGAACCATAAAGACTAGCAACTGCTGAAGAATTGAAAGGCTAAATGACTTGTTCTCAATCACCTACCTCATGTTAAAAGTTGGATTTGAAGCTAGGACTTCCTCATTAGAGGCTGTCCTTTGTAATTTGTTGTCTCATCACATAAATCAATTTGAATTTAGGGTCAGTTAGACCAGTGGTTCTCAAACTTTTAAAAATTATTGAGGTTGGCTTGAGAGTTACCATATGGTTACTTACCATATTTAGAAACAGAAACTAATTTTGAATTTTAAGAAGCCCTAGAGACCTCCCAGAAACAATGAATTAGACAGTAATGGCAGTCTACTAATATAATATTTAACTAGAATACTATTCCTAAAGTCACTAGCCTACTACCCTTAGATTTCTAAACCAAGTTTTTCTTTTTGTATTTTAAATAAAATATGAGTTACCTCTCAGAGAAGCCATCAAAGTCCGAAACAAGATCACACATCCTGAGTCCACTTCGAGAAGCTTTAGAGGAATAAACTGGGCCAATACCCTTTTTTGTAGTACCCAAACTTAAAAACAAATAAGAAAACTTATAACTGACTTTTTCTTGAAATTAACAAAATAAAAAAACAAAGTTAATCTTTAGTTCTTATGAACATTCAAGCACAAAGAATACTTATATGAGCCTAGTTTGTTTTAACTACCAGCTAAATTTGTTTTTGATAAACAAATCTACTGATACCATTCAACAGAAACACTAAATAAAAATTATCTAATATTCTTTTCCATAAATTTAATCCACCAAGTATATGGCATGAGATTGTGTATGTGTACAATCGTGCATGTATACACATACACACGCATGCTTAAATAAAAAATAAACAGGGACATAGATTGTACCTGTGACTTCACTGTTACAGAGAACAACTGAAGGAGAAAACTCATATTAATACAGACTGGCACCTTTGACATTAAATGACTTGTCACATTGCCAGATTGGAACCTACAGCTTTCTAGCTCCGAGTCTACCACTATCATTAATTATACAATAACATACACACAGACATGCTTGAATTAGAAAATTATATTTTGATGAAACAGGACATACTTCTTTCCAGCTTGCTCCTGTCTCTGTTGTTCTTGAATGCCATCTGCTGCTTGATGGAAGTCAAATACTAGGAAAAGAAAACCATAACTATGGATGAAATTGAGACACAGGTTATTCATGTACAAGGATCTGCTAGAACAATTAAAACCAAGGCGGTCATCTTCTGTGATCTGTGAAAACCCAATTTATACAGAAACTCTCTCTCCTTCTTTAAACTCTTATGTGTACAGCTATTTCTCAAATAACTGGGCTTAAGTATTTGTATACATATACCTTAAAACTAAATTTTGGATAGTCTGCAACCTACATCAAAAATAAGAACACCTTATCTACAGATAAAGGTAGGTTAATGAACTTCCGCACACTTTTAAAACTATTTGAATGGTATATTGTTTATCTGCAGAGTCCCTTCAAAATATTGCTACTCTTTTCTCCAAATGAGATCAGTATAGAACCTAAGAGGAGAATCTGGGGCAGAGGCCACATGGACAAAGGAGAGAAGGATAACTTGTTTCTATATGTATTCTCTCCCAACAAATTTATGAGATCAAGGATATACATAGTAGAGCTAATGCAATCAATAACTATTTACACTGCTAATGAAGCATAATAAAAAAATTCTTTAATTTGGAATTAATATGTTAAAGCTGATATAAATAAACATCCTAGCAGGATTCAGTTGTACAATTTACCTTATTCAACTAACACTAGTCAGGACTAGTCTTAGTTCTGTCATTCAACACATTTGGATTTTAATAAAACATTTACTCATATACAAGACTTATGGGGGAAACCAGAGATATGTGGATTAAATAAAAACAGTTAAAAAGCCCTTAGTTGGTTCAATAACCATGATAAAGCAATGTCAATATGTAGATGTTATACTGGTATGCGCCACTAGTAACTGATTCAACAACTTAAAACAGATAGATACTTATTAAATCCGCAGATTTAATGTTAGGTGACTCCAAAGTAAATCACAAAAGTGAAGTTAAAAATAGCTGATAAAACTTGTAAGCTAGATGATAGTAACAGTTTGATGACATCTGTGACTATTCTAATGGAAAATAAAAAAAAAAGTTGCTAATGATTCTAAGACCCCAAAAGGATACTCTCTCCCCATTTTCAAGTCTTTACACTGCCTGTTTTTCATACTAAACACTTTTTCTCATTTCTACCCATTAGAATACCTGAGCTTCATTCAAAATTCAACTCAAATGCCATCTTCTGCAGAAAACCTTATTTGGTCCATCTCCCTTCTCCCAACTGTAAAAATTCTTCACCCTAAAAGTAGCCTTCCATCTACTGTGTGTATCTTGTATATACTACCTAAAATTTACATTTTGTCTCTCCTATTAAAATGTAAGCTCCTTGAAGGCAGAAACTGTTTTTTGCCTTTCTTTGCATCTCTAGTACATATTCTTAGTACAGTGACTGGCCCATAGCAAGTATTTAATATAATGCTTGTTACTTGTAATCATCTTGGAAGTCTTCCAAAGGAGTATCTCATGGAATCATGTTTGACCTTATGCTTTTTCATATTTTTATCCCTGTCACAAATAAATGAATACTTAACAGATTTACAAACAAGACCAGGAGGTAACATAGCTAACATATTAGAGCACATGCATGAGTCAGGATTGAAAAAGATTTGAGGATAAATAGATCAAACAATTATCAAATAAGATGAAGTTAATCAACAGAGATAAAAATATAAAATCAACTAAATATAAAATGGAGGAGGCATGATTATATGGATTTTATCTGAAAAAAAGACTCGTGAATTTAAATGGACTAAATACCAAATGGGTCAACAAGATGATAAGAAAGCCAACAAAGCTAAGTTAAGTTTAGGCTTCATTGAAAAGAATTGTACCAAAAAACTGTACAAGAAGTGGGATGGTGTTTGAAACTCGTTATGCTAGTCAGAGCATATCTGGAGAATGGTCCTCTGTCCATTCTGGTTGTCACAGAAGTTGCAAAGTAGCATATTTTGGCTCAAGCTGTGGAAAAAATTATCCTTAAAGCTATCTAAAAGGAGAATGGATTGCTTCATAACAAAGTGGATTCCTCTTCACTTAAGGTCTTCAAATAAAAGTTAAGATTAACTTGCTGACAATATTTACAGGAAATTCTTTTTCAGGTAAAGTTGGGGGCTTAGGGATTTTTTTTTTATTCCAAATCATTTTGTCCACTAAATCATTTTGTCTAGTCTCCAATCTGCCCTCCCATTCTACACACAGCTCCAACTAACCATAACTGTTGTCTTGAATTTTTTTTTTAAGACATGTGGAAGAGTTTTCTAACAAGAGTTGGCCAATGACACAAAACAGGCAACTAAGTTGAAAGAATGCTAATTAGTCCAAGAGGAAAAAGAACATAGTTTGAATTGCAGCTTTCGTTGAACCTACTAGCTGGGAGACCCTAGGCAAGCAACAATTTCAGTTTTCTTATTCATAAAATAAGGATAATAATACTTGTTTAGGATCACAAAAAATGCATAATTCAAGCTATTAAAGAAATAGAAGCTCTTAATAATTTTTCAAAGTAGTGAGTTTTGTGTTAATAAAGGTATTCAACCAAAGGCAGACTTAGTATTTTTGAACAATGTGTTGTTAGAAGGCTTTGCTTCTCTGAGTAAAGGTTCAAATAAATTCAAGATTCCTAAGAATTAGGCTATCTAGATTAGATTCTAGAAACCTTTACAATGCATATGATTCCTTTGGATAATTTATTCTAAATTCCTTTTGAAATATAAAGTGATAAGGGTATGATTTTATGACATGATAAAAGTTTGCAGAAATCACTATTGTAATGCACCAACAGTCAAGTTTAAAGAGGACTCTGAAGAAAAATTTTTTTTCTGCCAATTTTGTCAGGGGGATGACTATTTTTATCTAGGTAATTAGTTTACCTGTTTTTCCACCAAAATATTTATACAATTATGACTCATTAACAATTTGCTCCTTCTATGATCATAAGACAACAAAAAAAAAAACACATTTATAAGAGAAAAAAAATTGTTTTGTTTTTTTTTTTTTGATGTCACACTGTAATGAAACAATGTAATCAGGACTGATTATCAACTGGATTAGACTACTCAACTCAACATACTTCAGTGATACTGAAAACATTCCTTATCTATCCTAATCCCTCCAAAGTGGGGACAAATGATTAAAGAGAAACAGTAAAGGAACAAATCAGAGCATGAAGAAAAGCAGTCCTTCATGTGTGTAAGAATGATTGCTGGCCAAATATTAGAACTCGGGTGATTTAACATTTGTGCCTAGTGAAGCCTATGGAACCCTTCCCAGGAAACCAATTGTATTTAAATTTAATTATAACAATACCTGTAATATTTATAAACACCCTGGAACCAGAGATAGGTGGGTGTACTGTGGCTTTCTGACTCATCACCACAAAATTCAGCAGCAGTGAAGAAGGCTTTCACATGCATCTGTTCTCACCATTCCTATAACAAAATCATACTTTGCTTCTCAAGTAATTAGTGCCTATTGATATGGAATTCAATCACCTACAGAGGCAGGGGGTTGATGTGAAAGGGAGCCTCCATCTACAACTATCTACTCTAAGAAACTTTAATAAAGCTTCTGTTCTTACGGTAGTCAAGTTATACTGACTGACCATGGGCTATTTCAATTAATAATAAATCACACACAAAATATTTAAGAATTTGACAACAAAATAAGACAATTGTTAATGGTGACCTCTTCTGGCTTGTGAACCACAATCATTCCTGTGAATAAAGATTTATATATGAAAATTATAATAGCTATATAATGAAGGCCTTGGGGTTGCTCTTTTTTTTTAATATGAGAACTTTCTACACTAAACTTAAGCTTTTTCAATCAGATGCATATACAAAAGTTAAAATTCTAAACTTTAAGGGAATTTAATTTAGAAATTAAGATTTGGATACTAACATTTAAGTTTTCAAAAATACTGTTTATACAAATTATACAAATTTTAAAAATTCAAAATGTTTAGCCCTAAGAGATTTGAAGATGAAACAAAGAATGCTTGCTGTATATCTTATAATTCACAAGAGAACTAAACACCTCTCCTACCAAAAATTAAGCTTCAATAATAAAAACAGTTAATTTAATAAGCATTCAAGCTGTAACAGACACTGAAATAGGATGATACTTTCAAAATATGAATGAAATAATCTGCAACCCAAAATGTCCACATCTCTGCAAAGACCTTCAAAAGAGCTTTCATTTTGCAGATATTTCATTCATTTGTGAGCTTTTGATTACTAGTTAACAAACTTCCATACAATTTTTTTAATTGCATATTTTTATGTAGTCTTAAAAGTTTATACACACGGGGCAGCTAGATGATGTAGTAGATAGAGCACCTAACTTGAAGTCAGGAGGACCCGAGTTCAAATACAGCCTCAGTCACTTAACACTTCCTGGTTGTGTGATCCTGGGCAAGTCACTTAACCCCAATTGCCTTAGTGCAAAAAAAAAAAAAAAAAAAAAATTCGCACACATCCCTTAAATATACTGACTTATTCAATCTCCATACAAAACTGTGAAGTACATAGTATAAATATTGGCTATATTTTATCAGTCAAGAAACTGAACCCAAGTTTGTAACTTGCCCAAGTCAAACAACTATTACACAGCAGAGAATGAATTTGAGTCCAGATGCTCTAATCCCAAGACCATGTACTCCTGCTATGACTTTAATGTAACACCAAAACAAAGATTATCCCCCTCAACTTCCCTTTTCTTAGCAAGGTTGCTTTTGGTATCTGTCTAGCCAGCATTTCTTCATTATTCCAATATTTTAAATTAAACTCAGGTTCCCAAAGATTTTGCAGGAAATCTCAAGAATATGCTTTTCATCATTTTCCTCTTTCTTAAAGGATTCATTTTTTTCATCTGTTCAGTTAATATTTAACCATTTTTAAAAGATCTCTGGACTTTTATGAAAAAGAGAATATATACTACACTAATAGAATTTAAAATTTAACACAGAAGGCATACTGTCTTGATTCTTGGGAAATGAAGAAATGAGGTAATATAGACATTTCAAGCTTAAACTGAAAAAAGCTGACTTATTAACATTATTTGTACATAAAATCTAAAGGAAAACAAGCATCTTAAATATTAGTGTGATCCTCAAACTCCCAATATGATTATCGAATACTGTATTCATTTGATGCTTATGACTCTTTTGTGATGTGATTCACATGCACACACTCAATAAAAACCTTAAATTAACTGTTTTTCATTATTTAGCTACAGCACTTAATTTCAAATGCAATTTTCAAACTGTAATTGACACTAAAACAAAGATGAAAAGTTATCAGGCAGGATATTAGCGTATCAAGTAAAATATGACTTCAGGCCATTTCTCTAAAGTAATGTAGTCCACCGTAATCTATTACCAAAGAAGGCAATCTTTAGTAATATAAGATATTATTTTCTATATACCCACTCTGTAACTAGACACCAGATATATACAAAGGTAAAGGAAATACAAAAGATACAGTCTCTAATAAAAACAAGCCAATAGTCAAAAATTACTTCAAATTATACGTTCTAAACAAGGAAGATAAGAAAGACATAAAATATCTATCTCTATATCAATTGTAAGCCAGAAGGACCTGTATTCAGGTACATCTTACATATACATGTAAGTTGTGTGACCCAAGCAAATAGCTTCATCCCTCAGTCAATCTGATATATTAGATGTGTGACCTGAGCAAACAGACAGCTTCATCCCTCAACCAGGAAACTCTAAAACACTGAAAATTTAAAAAGTGCTAATATGTATTTGAGGGGAAGAATTCCTTCTTCAGGTTTCTTTTACCAATGAAATCAATGCTCTCTCCCCAAGTCACTCTTTATTTACTTGCTAAGGTAAAGGAGAGACCATATGGGAGAATAGAAATCTTTTTTTTTTTTTTTTTTAAGAATTCTTTATTAAGACAAATAAAATCATATAGTTAATTCTCAGTTATATAATCTAATTTATTAAAACTCTGAGCTCTTTAGAAATATAGTTAATAAATTTATCACTGATGGCTGATATTGCTGTGAAGCAAACAGTATTATACTGGAAACACTATCATATTTCAGTAAATTCTCTCCCAGTACTGTCTTGGGTGAGTTGATTTGGCTTAGCAATTCACAATGGTAAGCAATTGCTTATCAAATTGTTTAGAATGTCTTTCAATTCAAATAAAAGTTAATGGGATTTTAAAAACCCTTCCAATTTTGAAGGAGGTTCAAATGTACCTGTTTTACTAAATTATATCTGACCTCTTTTATACATTAACACCCAAGTTAGAAAAGCAATCTTGCTTAGAGTAGCTAATCTATTTCAAAAGAGAGGGAGGGAAAGGAGGAAGGAGGAAAAAGGGAGGAACCAACCAGAACAATAACTTAAAGCTATAAGCTAGCTGTTCTATATCTAAAACAAAATATCAGCACTTTGGATCATCATCCATGTATTTTATTTTTTTGAATATGTTCATGCTTTAGCTTTTATTTCTCCTTTCCTTTTCCAACTTCCTTTTGTTTCACTGTTAGAACTGCTAATTAGGAGTTTTAAGGGAGGGGGATAAAAAGAAAAAACCTTCAATAAATCATCGTTGAAGCTCAGCATTTTATTGCTGACAAAAACATAGAATTTTAGAGTTTGTAGGAACCTCAGAGGTCAACTACATACAAAACAAATCTTTACATATGCCCCAGAGGAGTCACCCAATCTATGCTTGCAACCATGTTTAAAAACTGAGAAGCCTTCTACCTTTTTTCTTTTTAGCCTATTCACTTATGCAAAGATTTTCTGTTATCAAGTCTAAATTTGCACCTCTCAGCAACACACTTACTGCTTTTGCCTTCTGTGATAAAACAGAAGCAATCTAACACATTGCTTCTGGCATAAAAACTATTGAATTTCAAATTATTGAATTTGAAATTTTATTATACTTAAGCTATTATATATTAAATTTTATGGTGACACCTAACACTGTCATCATAAACAAGTCTTCTCTTTTCTAAGATAAAACCTCCTCTCCAATCCCCGTAACTTCAACATACCCTCAGATATATCGGACTAAAGGACTTTTCTTCATCTTAATGCCCTCATCTGTACACATTCCTACTTAATAAATTATAGCCTCCAGAACTGAAAACAATGATCCAGATGTAGTCTGAGCATGAGGAAGGATATTAAGACTACCACTTCCTTATTTCAAGAAAATATAGCCAATATGATCCAATAGCCCAGAACTTCCAATAGCATTTTTGACTGCCATATCATTCTTATTTCATATAGAGTTTGGAGACCCCAACATCTTCCCATCTTTTTTTCCCCAGACATTTATAGTAAATATTTTAAGGGTATACAGCAGTCTAAGAAATCTTAGAAAATTTCCTTTCTGTTTAGTGATATTCAGAAATAGTTTAATTCCCTTCCAGTCCTATAATTCTAGAAAGGAACTACAGTACTTCAAAACATTTAAGGAATACAAAAACGAGGTAATTCACAGCCTTTTGCTCTATGAACAATCAACAAAGTTAATTAGTCTACAATAAGTCAACTCATTAAGCATTTGTATTTATTGCTTCTTGTATTCCAGGTACTTGGCTAAGCACTGGGAATAAAATGAAAAGCAAAAAAATTTAAAAACCAGTCTCTGCTCTCATTTTTGGTACTTGGAAGGTTTAAAACAGCAACAATGGGGGAAATGGAGTTGATAAGGATAGAGTAGAAATAGCTGAGATGCAGGTAAGAATTCAGCTGAGATTATGTGACAAAAGTGTCTTTCACGACTTTCTCAAATGATCTTCTAGCAGTTTAAGAGTAGCAGCAAAATTATCAGATGATAGAGGTTACCCAGAATTGACATTTACCAGGTGCCAGATGGGATATATTGAGTGTTTCTAAGGAGATGATACAAAAGTACCTCTGATAAGCATCAAATTGTGTGGAATACCCCTAAAATGTTTTGAAATGGGTTCTCTTAAGCTAATCTAAAGATGTTACTACAATAACCCCAATAGTCCCTAATAGTTAAAATTTACTTCAGTTCTTATCAAATGATCACAAGTTGCACATTAAGTGGAAACCTGCTTTTAAAAGATGGATTTCTTATTACACAACATAAACAAATTAAAATGCAAAAATGCTCCTCTTACCAATATGAGCTCTGTCAGAAATTATAAGCCTTTTTTCCCAACCTTCAAGACCTAGACAACAAAAAAACGAGGAAAAAGTCAGACTTACAAACATTTGTTTTACAATAATTCTTGAATTCCCAATGAAATATGGAATGATGACGTTATTAATGAATATTAGTGCTCACCTAGACCAGTTTTATTTTATAGATAAGGAAAGTAAGATTTGAAAGTAAGCCCAAATATCTTCTCTAGCAAGTTACATCAATAAACAGACATGAACTATAAAGATAGGTAATCTTGTGCATTCTTTTAAAAAATGTCTTTTCTCAAAAAGGTAGTTAATGAAATTATTCTAAAGAATGGCCGACTTTTAAATACTGCAAATTCATATTTACACAAATTATTTTGTTTCTGAAAGGCCCTATCTTAAACCATTTTTTGGAATCCTTCCCCTTTTCTCCCCACTTAAAAAAAAAAAAAAAACCCACATATACAAATATACCAATCTGTTCAAAGCTAAATGAGGAGATTGAGTCAAATAATTTTTCACCAGGGGTAAGAATCAGGAAAAGAGTCCAAATCATATGGAAGCTTTCAATCCAATATGTATTTATTTTTCAAATTTATTTTTACTTTATGTAAAGTTCTGTGCTAAGGGATACAAAAACTACCCTCAAGGAGCTTTATATTCTACTACTTACTGGGAGTTAGGGGTGGGGAAGATAGACAACAACAACATAATTTTTAAAAAGAACTACTAAGAAGGGACAATCAGAAAAGATGTTCTCTATAAGTTGGGGTTTACTCAGCTCTTAAAACAATCACTATACCCAAGAGGCTTATGTGCTATTGGGGAAGACAAACTAGTTGCACAATAAATGTCAAAAGAATACAAATAAACACAAAATTCTTAATTAAATAATAGGTACTCTGTTTCTGTGGCAATATGGTATAAGTGACATTGGCTCTGGAGTAGGAATATCTGAGGCCAAAACCTGCCTCTGACACTTCCTTCCTATATGACCTTGGGCAAGTCAACTGTTTGCTTCCTTGTGGTAATCTTTTCCCAGGCTGTTCAATGCAGTCCAGTATCCTCTACAAAGTTTTGGTTCACAACTAAATTCCAAGGTAAACAAGGATTTCTTAATTGTTAATGTGTTAGTCCAACAGCTTTTTCTCAGTCTTCATCCTTCTGGACTTTTGTGCAATTTTTGACACTGCTGATCATTCCTCCGTAGTTTCCTTTCCTAAAATATCATCTATAGTTAGTTGGACTGGTCCTCAAAAAACAATTTATTGCCAAGACTCTTTTTTTAAAAGGCTTTATCACACATAATGCTCAGTTGGCACAGTCTTTGAGAATATAAGATCATACCATGTATCTATGATGAAACATCTGAGGATTTTATGAATCTACATGTAGGATTTCTTTTCCTTTGCAAGATAGGTCTTTTTATTTATACTATGGGAAGTCAAACAAGAAATGGTAAACATCTTGATTTCTATCATTTTACCATTGGTGACTATATTAAGCAAGACAAGTTTAAGATACTAAGAAAAATGCATCTTTGATGTAATAACCAAATTACATTTTGAAATTTGTACTATGAAGAGTTACATTCCAAATAAGGGAAAAGATACTGTTAAATTTGTCCAGCATGATATTTTAGAAAATATCTTTATAGAGTTTATTACAAACATAATTCTTACCTTTTCCCTTTTGCACATTTTTCTCTGCTTCTTCAAATAATCCTGGTAGATGAATTACCACACCATTTCCTGAAATAACAAAAACATTTAAACTACAACTCAATCTCAGATGCATTTTTTAAAAAAATAGAATAAACTGATTAATTGACAGTGGAATGAATTATATAAGTTAGTCAATTCTGGTTATAAATCTACATATATTTCTCATAAATTACCAATTTTCAAACAACTAGAATATACTTAAGTACTCTTATAGCTTATATAGATACTTTATCCTAAAAAAGAATTAACTGTTACTTATTAATACTTCCCCTTCCACTAAAATCTGGAGGGTGGGCGGGGGAGCAATGGTGAATTTTCAGGAAGACTGAAGGAGCAATGTTAAGGCCTGGTAGAAGGTGGTTTTAAAAAAAGACATTCAAGGCAAATTAATTTGAGTCTAATGGATCTTGATCTCAGAATGTCATAAAAAGGTAGGAGACAATACCAAGAGGAGAGGTGGGAAGAAAAAAACAAAACTAGATCTTGATTTAATGATCAGTATCATGATCAAATTCCACAAGTATGGAACCATTTTTCTGAACATTAAAATAGAAAATTAACCATCCAACTATTAGGACAACACAATATATTTACCAATGAACGCAGTGACATTTGGGTTGATGATCCCACTTGGTAGGAGATGAAAATCATACTCCACAGAATCCACAACAACTGTATGGCCAGCATTGTTTCCTCCCTGAAATGGATGTTTTAATAGGAATTATTTTACTGATCCTTATTAAGACATTTCCCAAATATTCAATATCCCACTTCCTACAAAATAGATTAAACCAAAATCCCCTTACAGAGAAATTACAATTGATAACATGCTATTTTCCATTTTTGCTGCTTGCTATTAACAGAAAAGATGCAAAAATTAACCATTCAGAATTACTATCTCCAGTGTAGGTAACTTGGGTTTCATTTTTTTAGAGTTGTCTTTATGTTTTTATATATATTGTGTTAAAATTGCTTTCTTTATTCTTTAACATAGTATTTTCTTTATGTCTCTGAATTCTTCATATTCAATGAACCTTAAGATAACAATATGGGATGAAACAAGGACACCCATTATCACCATTATCATTCAACATTGTACTAGTAATGTTGACTTTAGCACAAAAAGAAAAAGAAATTAGAATGGGCAATTAGGAAATAAAACTACTACTCTTTGCAGATGATATGATAATATGCTTAGAGAATCCTAAAGAATCATCCAAAAATCTACTGGAAACAATTCATAGCATTAGCAAAGTTGTAGAATATAAAATAAATCCACACAAATCATCAGCATTTCTATATATTACTGACAAGGCCCATCAGCAAGAAATAGAAAGAAAAAATTCCATTTGAAATTACTATAGACAAAATAAAATACCTGGAGGTCTACCTGCCAAGAGAAACTCAAGAACTATTATGAACCCAATTATAAAACGCTTCTCACACAAATAAAATCAGATCTAAACAACTGAAAAAATTCATCCTAAACTGGTCTTCTTGTTCAGTGCCATACCAATCAAACTGCCAAAAAGTTTTTTATAGAACTAGAAAAAAATGATAAAATTCACCTGAAAGAACAAGAGGCCAAGAATATCAAGGGAATTAATGGAAAAAAAAATACAAAGGATGGTGACTTAATAGTATCAAACCTAAAACTATATTATAAAGTAACAGTCATGAAAACCATTTGGTACTGGCTAAAAAATAGAATAGTGGATCAGTTTAATAGATTAGATATATACAACACAATAATCAAAGCCTCTAGTAATCTAGTATTTGATAAATCCCCAAATTCCAGCTTCTGGAATAAGAACTCACCATTTGACATAAACTACTGGGAAAAAATGTCCAAAACTTGGCATAGACCTACTTCTCACACCCCCATACCACAATAAGGTCAAAATGAGTACCTGATTTAGGCATAAAGGACAATACTATAAACAGTTTAGGAGAACAAGAGCTAATTTACCTAGCAGAGCTCTTTGGAGAAGAGATGAATTTATGACCAAAAAAGAACTAGAGAACATTACGAAATGCAGACAACTTTGATTATATTAAATTAAAAAGGGTTTGCATAAACAAAACCAACAGAAACAAGATTAAAAGAGAAGTAGACAGATGAGAAAAAAATCTTTACAGCCAGTGTTTCTGGGAAATGTCTCATTTTTAATAAAGAAGTGTGTCAAATTTAAGAATACAAGTCATTCTCCAATTGATAAATGGTCTAAAAATATGAACATAATGATAAATATTGGAAGAGATGTAGAAAAACTGGACACTAATGCATTGTTGGTAGAGTTGTAAAATAATCCAAGCATTGTAGAGAGCATCGTAGAGAGCAGCAAAGCATCATAAAGAAGAGGAAAAGACGCACAAAAACATTTGTAGCAATTCTTTTTGTGGTGGTAAAAAAAATTGGAAAATGAGCAGATCCCAAATGGGGAATAACTGAATAAGTTGTGGTAAATAAAGATAATGGAATATTATTGTTCTATAAAAATTCTGAACAAGCTGATTTCAGAAAGGCCTGGAAAAATTTACATGAACTGATGCCGAGAGAAACAAGCAGAACCAGGAATACATTGTATACAATAACAGCATGAATGTGCGATGATCAACTATGTAAGACATGATTCTTCTCAGTGGTTCAGTGATCCAAAATAATTCCAATCGACTTTGGACAGAAAATGCCATCTCGGCATCCAGAAAACAGAAAAAGAATTTATGGAAATTGACTGTAAATCAACACATGCTATGCTCACTTCTTTTTTATTTTTTTCCTTCTCCCATGTTTTTCCCCTTTTTGCTATGATTTTTCTCTCCCAACATGATCCATAAAGCAGTATGTATTAAAAATAAAGTGTGGGGGGGGGGGGGGGGAGGATGGGGGGAACAACAATATGCCATTACTTTCATATACTATAATGTTTTTAGCTACTCCCCAATTGAGCACATAATTTGATTCCAATTGTTTGTAATTACAAACAATAAAACTATGAATATTTTTACATATGTGAAACTGGGAAGAAGATTCTGGGAAGATAATGCAGTAGGCTGGGAAATTTCAAGCTCTCTTGATTTCCTCCACAAATAGAACAAATTTGTGCTTCAGGGTGAAAGAAATGGGACAGAAATGAAGTCCCCAGACACAACCTGAAAGATCTGACTGTCTCAAGTGCAAACACCTCCAGGTTAACTCCCCAGAAACATCAAGCAGGGACCCTTCCAAGCTAGCTAGGTATAGCTGAAGCCTCAGCAGGAACCACTGAGACTTTCACTTCTCAGGATGGTATGTGTAGTCTGTGTTTGAGTGCAAGAAGACTGAGCAAACCTCAACTGATTGGGAAGGCCTGAGCCCAGCTCTGCTGCTGAGATAACAGTACCTGATGAGTGCAGAAACAGAGTGGCAAGGGCACTGCTGCCTGTGGGCACTTGCAGGAAGGTGGAGCTCTTGGTTTAGAGTTCCTGGTCAGAGTAGAGAGATAAAGAGAAGCTTGAAGTATCAGCCCCTCCACCCCACAATTATAGGTACTTACATTATTACCTCTTATCAAGAGGGGAAAAAAAAAAAAAAAAAAAAAAAAGAACTCCACCACTGAAACATATTATGGTAATAGGGAAGACCAGGATTCATCTTCAGAGGAGAATACTTTAGAAGGGAAAAAAAAAAGGCTTCTACCGGCAAAGAGAAATGTGAAATGGCTTTTTGCCCAGGGAGAATCTTAGAACTCAAGAATTCAAAAATCAAATGAGAGACATTGAGGAGGGAAAAAAAAAAGAAAAGAAAAAAGAAAAAAATTGAAAACCGCCCAACTAAAAAAAGCTTATTAAAAAAAGTTAGCCAACTAGAAAAAGAGGTACAGCGTCTCAAAGATGAAAATAATGCTTTGAAAATTAGAATTGAACAAGGGAAGCCAATCAGGCAATGAAAGACCAAGAAATTAAAAAAAAAAAAAAGATTATAAAGAATGAGAAAACAGAACATAATGTAAAATATCTTATATGAAAAACAATAAATCTGGAGACCAGGTCAAGAAAAAAATAAGAGAATAATTGGACTGCCAGAAAGTTCTGACCAAAAAAAGAACCATGACATAACATAGGAAATAATCCAAGAAAATTATATTGGAGTGATAGAACATGAGGGGAAAGTAGAAATGGAAAAAATTCACAAATCACCAGTCAAAGAGATCCCATGTAGAAAACACAAAGGAATATTATTGCCAAACCTCTACTCGAAAACCCCAGATCAAAGAGATCAAAGAAACAAGTAAAAAACAATTCAAATATGCTGGAACTACAATTAGAATTGCACAAGACTTAACAACAGCCATAGTAAAAGACCACAGGTCCTGGAATCATATCTACCAACAATCAAAATAACTAGATCTTTGGCTAAAAATATCACATCTAGCAAAATTATTTATAATCCTAAATGAAAAAAAAAATGGACATTCAACAAACCTGCAGATTTTCAAGACTTTCTATCAACTAAATCTCAATTTTTTTTAAAAAAATTAATATATTACAGCAATATGAAAGATCAATTTTAAGAAACTTAATATGGACAAACTTTTAAAATGGACAAATTTGTTTTTATATATGTATATATATAAAACATATGTGCTATATAAAATGTGTATGTCATATATAAACATACAAACACATACATGAGATACACATCAATAATGGGATCGCTCAAAAAAATGGCAAAGTTAAGGTAAAAAGAACAATCATGTTATACAAATTCATGTTATACAAATGAGATACAGAGGAAGAATAAACACAGAGGCAGTAGAGAGGGAAGGAGGGCCTGTAGTTCTGAAAACCTACTCACATCAGGAATGAGTTTAATAGGTAACACTACCTATATACCATCAGTATATAGCACCCTCTAAAATCTATAAAGAAATAAGGGGGAGAGGAATAGGTGGATGGGGAAGCAAAACGTGAGGGAAGAAGACAAAGGAGAGTTCCTTGGGTGGGGGAAGGTTAAGTAATAGTAAGGCAAGTTATGGAGCAGAATTGAACAGCAAGGACAGGAAAGAAGTGTACGTGTGGGGGGGGGGGTGGGGGGTGAATTGCATATGTATCTATATGTGTATACATAAATATTATCTTTTCTTAAATGTAGCTTGCTTGGGAGTAGTGCGGAAAGGGATGAAAGGGAGGGGGGAGAATAAAGTAAAAGTGAGCAGCAGAGAACCAAACAACAATTTATAAGAAAATAAAGAAAAAAATGGTCATGCATGAATATAATTTCTTCTACTAATATATATACTTTCTTGATCTGGTAATTTATTATATATTTTGAATCCTCCCTGATGTTCTGTAGGGCACGTAACAACATTCTTTTTCATTTTGTTTTATTTTGTTTTGTATTTCTTTAGTGTTTTCTTTTTTTTTTCTTATTGTTTTTTCAAAGAAAAAAAATAATTGGAAAGGAATAAATAAGGGAAATACCTTATCATTCTTGGGAGCTTTGATCTATTAGGATAGGCGAATCAAATGGAGTAACTACTTGCACACTTTGAAATGCTTTTCTAAAACAGCTGGATCATAGCTCTACCAATGTCAAATTAGTGTGCCTGATCTTGCCAGAATATTTTCAACATTACCTTTTTTCCATCTTTGCCAATTTGAGGGAGATAAAGGTATTTTAATGAGCCTTTCTGACTAATGATTTTTTTTCTTAGTGACTTCTATTTTTTTTTGACAGCTATTCATATCCTTTCAACATTGTAACAATTAAAAATTAGTGATAAATACTATAAAAATCTTCTGTCCTCTTGGGAGTTAGAAGTTTTGGAACCACAGCAAAGTTATGAAAGGTAAATAATTCAGATTTATAAAATCTCCCTCTACCTGCCTTTAAAAAAGAAAAATCCTATTCCCAACTATTTACTAGCATATAGATCTTTCCAGACTTCTTATTTCTCTATGTGTATTCAGCAATTGAATGACACTGGCCTCCTTGTTGTTCCTTCCACATAGCACTATTCTGCTTCTGAGCCTTTTCACTTCCCTATCTCCATGCTTGGAATTCTCCTCTCTCTTCTTCTCTGTCTTCTAGTTAACCTAGCTTCTTTCAAATTTCAACTAAATTCCCTTCTCCAAGAAGCTCTTCCCAGTCCTCTGAGATTGCCCTCAATTTATAACATATGCATGTTATTTATATATAACTTCCTTTGGAGGTTTTCTCAACCATTATATCTTGAAATCCTTTATATCCTCAGCAGTTAACAGAGTTCCAACACATAGTAGGAACCTAATATGTATTAGTTTGCTTGACTGAAATGTCTCCAAAGGATCCAAAAGCATCACAGGATCCAAGGACATGAAGAAATCTTAGGTCACCTACTTCAACCTAAAGGAGGACCAAAAAAACCCTTCTACAAAATCCAGCAAGTGATCTCTAGTCTGTGCTGAAAAATTTTTAAAAAAAGAATTCCATTATCCCATGAAGGATTCAATTCCATGTATGGGTAATTCTAATTGTTAGTTTTCTTTAACAAAAGCCTAAATTTGCCTCTTTGAAACACCTATCCACCGCTCCTACTTTTGCACTCTGTGGTAAAAACAATAATAATCTTGAAACCTTCTATACAGTCCAATCTTTCTATACAAGCACTTGTAGAAAGCCAATATAGTCCCTCAAAGCCTTCTTTTTCCTAATCTTAACCTAAATATCTCTATTCCTTTATCCAATCCTAATATAGCACATTATAATCTTTGATCACTACTGATTATTCTCTCCCTATTTGTCTATCTGAAAATAACATAACCTCACCAGAGTAAAGAAGGAAGGTATTATTATGGCCCTTGGATTAGCTGTAGTGCCTTTCTTTCTTTTTTGCTGAGGCAATTGGAGTCAAGTGACTTGCCCAGGGTCACACAGCTAGGAAATGTTAAGTGTCTGAGGTCAGATGTAAACTCACTGGTTCGAAGAATATGTGGGGGGGTGGGGGAATGTATCAAAAGTAAGAATACAGGAAAGGTAGACGAGGTTATATCAAGGTTACAAAGGACTTTTGGAATGTTTTCAGCAGCTCTTTAATGTAATGGCAGGGAACTCGAAACTGGATCTATGCTCATCAACTGGGATTCAGTTGAATAACTTATAGTATATGAATGTTATAGAATGTAATGGGTTGAGGCTCAGGTTGATGCACTGAGGTCCCAAGCACATAAGGCTAAATAGTAATTGGACCATACTCTATTAATATATAAGCTTGGAGAAAGAATGGCCCCAGCCCACTCTTTGTGCAAGTCCTGATGTGTTGTATAGGAAATGACGATTTTGGTGGGTGGAGGCAGGGGAGTGGAAAAGGAAGGGGAAGGAGAGACTGCTCACATTGCCACTGAAACGGCTTTTCAGCTCAGGTCTCTCTCTGCTAGCTGGCTTCCTGTTGCAGCTGCCCATATTGCTATTGCAATCCTTCTTGCCCATATTGCTTTCGCAATCTTTTTTCACCTCCTCACTTCAATAAAGATTGAAGATTTCCCCCTTAATCTGAATTCTTCCTGACTCAGGCTGATTTTAAATACGCGGTCATTACAATAGAATATTATTGTTCTATAAGAAATGATGAGCAGACATGTAAACTGATACTAAGTAACATGAGTAAAACCAAGAGAACATTGTACACAGCAACAACATTATGTGATGATCAACTGTGATGGATGTGGTTCTTTTCAACAAAAAGCCAATTCCAATAGATCTGTGATATTGAGAGCCATCTGCATCGGCTATGGGATCTGAATGTAGATCACAACATAGTATTTTCACCTTTTTTGCTGTTGTTAATTGTTTTATTTTTCATTTTTTTCTCTTTGATCTGATTTTTCTTGTGCAGCATAAGTATAAAAATAAAGGACTTTTGAATGTCAGAGAATTTTATATTTGCTCCTGAAGACAATAGGGAGCCACTAGGGGCTATCATTTCTTTCTACAGTAATATTCTACTGCATTCATATACCACAACTTAATTCAGTCATTTCCATTTTTTTCCAGTTTACTACCCCAAAAAAGGCCTATTATTAATATTCTGGTATATATGAAATCTGTTTTCTGGTATTCAGGGGTATCCAGCATATTTTCTGGATCAAAAGAATGCCAAATTATTTTTCAGAATGGCTGAACTAATTCACATATATGCTTTCTTTCAGTATTTCACACTATGACCACTTCCTTCCTTCATTCTTCTAGGGCTCTACACTCTTTTTTAAGTTTCTTTTTCTGAACCCCATCTTTCTCTTACTGTATTTTCCCCTAAAACTCTAGACTCTTCAGGATCCCTCTTACATATTACATATTCAAAAACCCACCCAATGTTGAAAATTATTCTCTCAATCCTCTAAATCTGTTCCTCCTCAGCACTTTGTGAATAGAGCCACTGATTCTCCTGGTCATTAAGATCCAAAATATTTTATACCTCCCTCATTCTTCTCTACAATTTTCTTCCTCACTCACTCTTTTTTCCTTCCATCTTTATCCCCCCCCTTCCCCCTTCTGTTCCATTCTCATTGCAATCATCAGTCCCTGGTAAGTTTTTGCTCAGGACTACATTAAGGTAACTAGACAGTGCAATGGCTAGTGGCACAATGGACTTGCAACCAGGAAGTTACGAATTCAAATCTGGCTTCAGATACTTACTAGCTATACTCCAGCCCCCCCCCCCCCCAAAAAAAAAATTCCATGCACAAAAAGTCCCAAGATAACATGTAGAGTCTGACACAACTGAATGACTCAACAAGAAGACTACATTAAGACATTACATGTCTTCTTTCCAGTCTCATTCCCCTACAATTTTCTAATGTACAATTCTCAAATGATAAAAAAAATTTTCAATAGATTCTTCACTTTAACCTAAGGAAAACAATACATAGATGCCCCCTAAAGGGGACATTCAAAGCTTCTTTAATATGGATTCAACCTACTTTTCCTAACTTTTCATGTTATTCCATGCTTTGTTAAAAAAGCTCTTCTAAGCCTCCTACCTCTTCAACACACAACTTACTTAACATCCCTCCCTCTAATTCTAACTGCTGAAATTCTACTTTCTTCAAAACCAACTGCAAATGCTTACTTTTTCTGGTAAAACACAATGATGCCTTTGCTTGAAAGGCACTGTCTTCCCTTACTATGAATTCTCACAGTACTTTGAAATTTACCATTCATTCATTTAGCACCTATTTTGTATAAATTGTTTGCTTTTCTAAAATCAAGGAATATTTTACAACATCCTTGTGGGAAGAACTAGTCATATTTATCTTTATATCCTCCTCAAGCCTCTTCAAAAGGCACTATTGTCTTGTATCCAAGCATGTGGACTTTTCTCCCAAACACCTCTTTATACCTGCTCATTTTCTGCTACTCTTGTCCACATTCCAATGTCCTATACAGAGCACATTGTCAACATGCTAGATAGGGGTCTTCTTTTTATTTCTTCATAATGCCTACTATATATAAGCAAAACACAGTCATTTACTGATTTTAAAAAAATTTCTCCATTTAAGAAAGTCATACAGGAAATGAGATTATATCATTTGAAATTTTTGAATTTTTCATTCTTCAAAGGTCATCTTAAGCACCATGTGTCAGCATAATAAAATCGTCTTAATCTCTACCTTGTCATTGGACCCAGATGGCTCTGGAAGGGAAAGTGAAGTGGGTGACTTTCCACAGCCCTCCCTCACTTAAATCCAATTCACTTGAATGTCATGGCATCACCTCACTGATGTCGTGGTCCTCTTTCAGGACAACTCACACACAAACTTTCTGATCCTTCTCAGTTCTTAGTGCATTCCCTTATAAAAAGTTCCTTGTCTATATTTCTAAATATCTAGGTTATGCCCTCAGATAGGCTGTAAACTCCTAGAGGGCAAGAACTATTTGCGGTTTATCTTTACATTCTTTACTCTAGCATAAAGCCTGGACACAGAGTATGCATATAATACTTATTGACTGAATATAAAAACTAGGATATGAGCATTTGAGTAAATCAAAGTAAACCTACTCTTCGAACCACCCTAAGCCTTAAGTGGAAAGTTTAATGACATAATATATCAAGGCATCTCAATACAGATCACATTGATACAACCAATTACTAAATGTTATTATTTTCCTTGAGAAGTAAAACTAATTTCAAGTGTATGATCTGTGATTCTGAATTAAATTCACCTAACTTGTCTCAAGGCCACTACAATACATGGTCACTGAATTTAAGTGTATGAGTAACCAAATATTACTAACATTAGATAACATCCTAGTTAAATAATACAAAAAAACATTTTAAAGACAATTTTCTGCCCAAGATACTGATATACAGAAGTTGGGGGGGAGGGAGGAAGAGAGAACTAAAGGAAATAGTAACTTTGTTTGAGGCTATGCAATAAACACAGGTCCAAAAAACAAAACAAAACCACCTGAGAACATGAACAAGGGGGGGAAGCACTAAATACAATATTGAATCAAAATTTAAAATGTAAAATATCCCCCATTATTCATTTTCTTGTTCTATAGGGGCTTCAATCCATCCAGATAGTCAAGGGCTCAATTAAGGAGGAAAATAACTGTTCATTCACTTTAACTAATACTAGAGAGATTTGTTGCTATCAAGCTATATCCATGACTTTTAAAAATCCTGAGACATAAAAGATTTTTACCTAACTTGCTAGAATTGATACAGGTATTAAACACAATCTAGGATCTTAATTATCCTCATACATAGTAAATACCTCTCTTATGCTTTCATAAGAAAATCTGATTTCTCCCTCAGTTATTATTAGCTTCTCCATGTTTTCTCAACTGTCTGCTGTCCTGCAAACAATGCAATATGTCCAAAATAGTTCTCATAAAGCAGCTCTATAAACTTCTCATTTTCTGTTGAGAAGACCACTATTCTTCAAGTTCACAAACTTGAGAGTCAAAATCCTCCTTTATCAGTTGCCAAGTTTGGTTGATTCTACTTCCATACTTCTTTTAACTTTCCCCTGTTCTCTCCACTTATAGTTCCAATTCTCAGCGGCCTTCTTGCCAAATCCAAGCATAAAAATGTCATTCAATCCCCCCTTGAAGACTTCCAAGGACTGGAAACTCATCACCTCTTGAAAAAAGCTCATTTCATGGACAACTAATTATTAGGAAACTTTCCCTATTATCAAGCTAAAATTGGTTTCTTCACAATTTCTATTTAATCTTCTAGAATGAAAGAGAGTAGCCTATTCTCTCTTCCAAATAGAAGCCTTTTAAATACTTGAAGACTTGCTATCAACTGTCATTTGTCCCCACAAAACATGCCCAATTCCTTCAACTGAGTCTCATATGATATGTCTAACCATGCTGGTTGCCTTTCTCTGGATACCCTCCAGCTTATCAAAATGCTCTGGAATCACATAGTGCCAAGAAATGAACACAATACCCAGATGAGGTCTGATCAGGGGAAAGTACAACAAGACTATCACCTTCCCTTTTGTTCCCTGAAGCTACACTTCTCTAGAAGCAACTCATTAATTTACCTTTTTAGGTAATTACCATTTCACTTCACATTCTGAGTTACCTGCTACCCATTCAAACTTCCAGGAAACTTCCAGGTTTTTTCAAGTAAACTATCTAATCATGTTCCCCCAATCTTATAGAGAAGTTGGTTTTTGATTTTTGTACCTGTCAAGACTTTACAAAAATTTCTCTCATTGAATTTCATTTTACTGGATGCAGCTCAATCTCTAGCCTGTGGATTTCTTTTTGGATTCTGACACTCCTCAGAGCTTTGTGTCGCATGAAAATTTAATGAGCACGCTATCTATGGCCTTCTGAAAGCTCTCCCAAAAACCAATCAGCAAGTTTTTATTAATAAATGCTAAGGACACAAATACAAAGAACAACAACAACAAAAGCCTATTTTTAAAAAGCTTACAATCTAACATGCAAGGCAAAGAAAAAACACTATATAAATACATATGACAATTATATGTAAATACAAAATAGTTCAATACAAGACAGTCTGAGAAAAAAGGTGTTAACAAATTGATCAGGAAAAGCTTTACATTTAAAAAAAAAATTAAAAAAAAATAATAATGCCTGAACTGCATCTTGAATGAATAGAGATTCTTGGAGGTAGAAATGAGGAGTGAGAATATGTCAGACATGAAATGCAGAGTTTGGAAATGGAAATGGAGTGTAATGATCAAAGAATAACAAAGAGGCCAGATGACAGATTCACAGTTTGAGAGGCAAAAGTACTAGAAGACTAGAAAGGTAAGAAAGGGCCAGGTTATGGAGGACTTTAAAAGATAAAGAATACCATTGATTGAATGGAAAAAAGAAGGAAATGACAAGGGGAGATTTGTGCTCTATGGAAAATCAATTTGACAGCTGAATGGAAGATGAAGTGAATGAAGTGGGGAGTGACTTGAGATAGAGAAACCAACTATTGTGCTACTGAAATTGTCCAGACAGGTGAGGAGGGTCTCTATTATAAGTAGCAGTGTCCAGAAAGGAAGAGACAAAACCACAGATTTTGACAACTGAGTAAGGCAGAGAAGGAGGTGAGACTGAATAGGTTAACTGCATTTCTACAGCATTTCAAACTACTATATAAATTTATCTTACAACAATCCTGGGAAATAAATGCCATTATTAGCCTCATTTTACAGGAAATGAGGAAATTAAGGCAAGAAGTTAAATCATCTGCTGAGTAATTCAGATAATCAGTGAGGCAGTATTGAATTTAGGACTTCCCAAGAGTCCAAATTCAAAGCCTTATCTACCCACTGCCACACCTAGCTGTCAGGAAAATTGAAGCCTGGAGGACTAGAGCCTGCAAGATTAGGAAAAGGGCGGTAACCTCAATAGTAAGAGAGTCTGGAAGAAGAGAGGGGTTTGGAGGAAAAGATGAGTTTTACTTTGGACACATTAAGAGATGGAAAGAGAAATTGGAAAGACCTTTAAAACTAAGGAATAGATGTTATATCTTATTCTAGAGCCAACAGAAAGTCAATGGAATTGACTAAATAAAGAAAAGACGCAGTCAGATGCAAACTAATGGAAAACTTTTCTAGCAGCTGAATTGTCCATAAAACCAGTTCCAGAAAAATGTTATTAATTCATGTTTGTCTTCTCCACAACAAGTCTTATCAAAAGTTTTACAAAAGCTTTTATCAACATATCATCACTTTGTCCCTCATCTACTTGTTAAATAATCCTGTCAAAACAGAATGAAAGCAAGATTTATTCTTTTTCTTCATATTTACCTGCTTAGGTGCTGGTTCTACCAATCATCATCTCTTCAATGCTCTATTCTAGAACTTTCCCAACAATCAAACTCAATGCAATTTTCAGAATTGATGTTCCTCTTAAAATTATATTTGTCCTTTCTTAAATCTTGTGGCATATCAATTGGAGAATGGTTGAGTAAATTGTGGTATATGAACATTATGGAATATTATTGTTCTGTAAGGAACGACCAGCAGGATGAATACAGAGAGGACTGGCGAGACTTACATGAACTGATGCTGAGTGAAATGAGCAGAACCAGGAGATCATTATATACCTCAACAATGATACTGTTTGAGGATGTATTCTGATGGAAGTGGACCTCTTCGATAAAGAGAGCCTTAATTGATCAAAGATGGACAGAAGCAGCTACACCCAGAGAAAGAACACTGGAAATGAATATAAACTGCTTGCATTTATGTTTTTCCTCCCGGGTTATTTATACCTTCTGAATCCAATTCTCCCTGTGCAACAAGAAAACTGGTTCTGCACACATATATTGTATCTAGGATATACTGCAACCCATTCAACATGTAAAGGACTCTTGCCATTGGGGGGAAGGGGTGGAGGGAGGGAGGGGTAAAATCGGAACAGAAATGAATGCAAGGGATAATGCTGTAAAAATTACCCTGGCATGCGTTCTATCAATAAAAAATTATTAAAAAAAAAAAATCTTGTGGCATTTCTGTCATTTTCTACAATCTTTCAAATATATCAAATATTTTATTAGGTAATGACATTTTCCAGTTTTTTCAGTACTCGATTTCACCAAGTCCATTTCTAAATTTCAGAAATCTCCCCTCCCTAATCCATAGTTCATACAGCTAACAAGTGCTCACCAATGCCTCTAATACAAAATATAAAGTCTTCTGAAGAGTATTTTAAAGTTCTTCATAATATGACTCCTATGCAGGTTTAATTCAGACAACAAGCATCTAAGTGCTTTCTATCTGGCTAGCACCATACTAAGGCAGGATGATACAAAAGAAAACAAAAATAAAGTTCCTATTTTCAAAAAGCTCACATTGTAACAGAAGAGACAAAATTAACTATATATGTATAACATACAATGTTAAACATCATATAAAATGTCAAGGAAGGTATACTGGGGAAAGAACTAGCCAGTGGGGATTAACAGGAAGAGGCCTCCAGAAGATATGTAGAGTTGAATCTTAAAGGCAGGGAGAGCATTCCAAGCTTGGAGCACAATAAAGCCTTTTAGATAGGATATAGAAGTAGACTTTACAAAAATCACTTAAGACAGCTGAGTGGAAGATAAACTGGAGTGGGAAGACTGAGTCAGAGAGATCAAACAGCAGACTATGGAGATAATCCAGACAGATGCTGAAGACGTGCATGGGATGGTGGCTGTGTGGGTAGAGAGAAGCAAACAAAAACAATAGGTGCTATGAAGATTACTAACACTTGATAACAGACTGAATATGTAAAGTGAGGTAAAATGAGGTAAGTGCAAGCACTGATGGATAAGGAGATGTTCTCCACAGAAATAGAAAAGTTGATTGAGGGAGATGATGAATTCTATTTTGGAAATTTGATTTTATGATGCCTATACATCCAATTTGCTTAAAAGGCAGTTAATTTTCCCGGGAATGAAGAGAAAGATTAAGGTAGGATACAGATAATTATCTGCATAGAGAGGATGGTTGATGAGAGGATAGGAAAACATGATAGCACAGAGAAAGAGAAAGAGAAAGCTCAAAACAGATCCTAGAGGGACACTCAAGTTTATGTACATGATACAAAGATACAGCAAAGGATACTGATAAAACACTGTTAAGACAGGTAGGAGAAATAGAGTAATATAATAAAAACTGAGAGGAAGAAGTGTACGGGAAGAAAATGCTTGATAAGGTTAAAAGTTGCAGAGAAGTGATCAAGAAATTTGAGGACTGAGACATTTAAATTTCCACTTCACATTTTTTCACTGTACATTCTAATTACATTGGCTTATTCAAAGTCCATTCCATATCTTACTTCCAAAGCCCTATTCCAGGCTGCTTGGTGAGCCTGAAATGCTTTCTCCATTATCTTCAGGAATCCTTAGTTCTTTTCCATGTAGAGTGCCTTCCACACAAAGTATTCCAAGTTACAACCCAACTTCTCCCAAAACTGTTTTTTATTTACTTATGGCCATAATATTTTTCTTCCCTACTCTATCCTTAGTACAAGGTAAGCTCTTTAAAAGCAGGAACTGATCTTTTCTCAGTATTTTCAATGTCTAATACAGAACCTTAAAAAGTAAGTGTTTATTCCACTAATTTATAATTGCCTCTAAAATTAGGAAAATACTGACTGGGAAACTTGGAAAATATTCTACATATTAGACTATAATATTTTCCAATACTTTTAATCTTCACTTTTTATGTATAGAGCTTTGCCTTCAAAAACCTATTCGCCTAGTATCACTTTACAATGGTAGGTATAGGGTAGGATTCATATGTGTGTATGTGAAGGATTCATTTATATTTTGGTCAGAAAACAATACATAAAGATGTAATTCCATCAATCATCAAAACTATAAAAAGAAATGCAACTTTGCAGAAGAATAAACTAAAGCACTTAAGGTAGTAGAATTAAGTCAAGATTAGTTTGCTGTTCCCCTGTACAATAATTCAAATACCAGTGTTTATCTAACTTGGCAGATTCTTGCTTGCCTTGTCTTTTGGTGTGACTTCATTTCCTAGCCTTTGCTGGCCAAGGAGATACTAATATATTCTACTCCTAAAACTGGCAGGATGTTCATACCATAAAACAATTCAGATAATGTAAACCATTTCACATACCTTAGACGCAATATACAACTATGAACTATTCACTAGCATTCAGCTTTCATTTGATGGTCCCACATCTCCTCCACAACCCCTGGCAATGGGGACCCCTCAATGTGATGGCTATGTGGGAGCTCTTCCTCTTCCCTGATCCACCTCCATTTAAAGAGAGCACTCAGAAAATTCTCATCATTTCCTGGACTTCATCAAACTCCTGAAATCAAATCAAGAAATTCATATTTCCTTAGGATTATTTCTTATTCTGGCAGCATGATTTCATCATGTCCTCCATCAGGGAAACCTCCCTCCCTGCATTTCTGCTTCTTTTTACGTGTTATTTCCCCAACAGATTATCAACTTCTTAAGGGCAGGACTGAATTACGCCTTTATTCTGGTCCAAATGCTCTGCACTGCCTTGGCACAAAGGAAGCACTTAAAGTCTGAAGTCTAAGCCAAATCTTTTGGTTCCAATAAATTTAGCATAAAATCATGCTTTACTTCCTAAAGCATGATGTTTGTAGTCTTAAAGTTTCTAGTAGGGAAAGAATGACAATAAGAGAGCTAGTAAATGCCTACAAAAACTCATTTTATCCTCACAAAGATTCTATGAGGCAGGTTTTATAGTCATGCCCATTTGAAAAAACTAAGGCAGAAAGAGGGTAAATGACCAGTCCAGGATTAAACAGCTACTAAGGGTCAAATGGGAACTCAGGTTTTTCTTACTACTCCAAATCAGACCTCAGTGTCTAGATGCCTAATCAGATAGCTAATACTAAAGTCCCAGCAAGTGGCACTGGCAGAGAAAACTTTATCAAGGCCCTACAAAATGGAAAGTTCATTAGCCTAGGATAGGGCAATTTGAAGGGGAAATGCAACAAAGTCCCTTGGACACAGGAGCTGGCAGCCTTTAAACAGTCTTAGCATGCTCTGCGCACCTTCAAAGCAAAACACGGAGAAGGAACCTAAAGACCACGTGTCTCGGATGGGAAAGTACATGACCTCCACTCGTTTCCCTCAGGGCATGGGTTCTTTCTTTCCCGGTTTTCCAAACAATTTCTATAAACTAGATTTCACCATGGCATCCTTAGTAATGCTGCCTTTTTTACTTTGTGCATCAGAAAGCATTACTGAGGAAACAAGGTCCCTAAGTTTCGCCAACATGTCCAAGGGAGCTCAACACTGCACAAAAGGGGGTCATTAATAGCCAACTCCAAGTCATTCGGGAAGCGAAACGCACCCGCGAAAAATGCCTAAACGCCACATTAGGGCTTTTATTGTTCCAATTCCCAGGCCGGCAATACATTGCCCACGTTATGATTCTAAGGAGAGGAAAGCATTCACCACGAGGGCTTCGTAAAGACTGCCGGCCTCCGGAGGACCACGGGGCCTAGACCAGTGCAAGTACACAACACGGCCGCCGCCCGACTCGGACCGCGCCCAGGCCGGCGCCCACAAGAGGCCTCTGCCCCGCCCGTCCTCAGGCCGGCGCCACCCCTTCCAACCTGGGCCCCCAGCCGGAGGCTCCCGCGCCCTTTCTCCCGCCATTTCTCCTAGCGGGCGGGTGAGGAGGGGCCGGCGCGGTACTTCTGGGGGCCGCTCTGGAGGCCTTCGAGGAAAGTACTCTGGAGCCCACTTCCTTTCTGTCGCCCTCTGGGACCGCGGTCTCACCTGGCAGCGGCAAACGATGTCGGCGTCCTGCGCCAGCAGATCCACCACCTTCCCTTTGCCCTCGTCGCCCCACTGCGCGCCCAGCACCACCGTCACTCGGTTTCCTCCCGGCCGAGTCGACGGGCTGCCGCACTCTCCGTTGGGCACCGAGGCCACGGCGGGACTGGTCTCGCCGAGCGACATGGCTGTCGCAGAGGGGCACGCAGGGAAGGCGACACTGGGGGAAGGAAAGAGGTTCCCAAGCGGACACCGCACATGCGGAGGGGAAATGAAGCCCGAGGATGGTCCCCGCCCCTCGCCCGGGGCGGCCTCCACCCCGCGTCACGGCCCCGCCCCGCTTCCCTCCTCCTCCCCCTCAACGGGGAGCCATGACTGGCCCAAGCCCGACGGCCAGCAGCCCGAAGAGGGGGGAAGGAGGCGGGGGCAACTGCTGCCTCCACTCGGGACACGGCGCCCTGTCCCGCCTCGCCCTCCTATGATTGTGAGATCGAAGAGCGCAGGGGCGGAGCTTGGAATGCGCTCCGAGGTCTTAGCTCCTCCCTCTCCTCCTCCTCCACTTCTTCCCCTTTTTCCTTCCCTCCCTGCGCAGGCGCTTCAGACTGCGCCCGGCTTTGCGGGCTGAAGAAGTGCGGAACGGAAACCTCAACCAACAGTCTGTCTATTCGAGGCATGCAATGCGTACTGGTCGCACGCTCCATCCAATAGTTGTCGAGTCTCTTCGTGAAGCGGTGGATTCTGGGGACTGTAGTGTCTTCTGTTTGCAGGTGTCACTGTAGGAGAAATAACTCTTTACCTCCTGGGCTTCTCAGACTCCGGTTTCCTTGACATTTCAGATTTGTTTTCTTGAGTATAAGAATGAATTGAAGAGGGTTCCGCTTTTTCCTTCTGATATTTCTGAACAGTTGACTAGTAGTCTAAATTAGTAGTCAAGCCAATCTTCTAAAGGAATAAAGAAACAAATTGTAGCAGAGGGAAAATGGGGGAGGGGAGAAGGACAAACTCAAGACAGAGTAACTGTTAGAATAATAACATTTTAACAGGGGGAGGAAGACTTTAAAGATTTCTTTTCAAACGGTCTCATTTTACAGCTGAGGAAGCAGTCCCTGAGAAGTGAAAAGATGTGCCCAAGATCACAATTAGTATCTGACAGGAAGATTTGTAAGGTGCTTTTAATAGTTTATATTATTTGAATATTACAGATATTCTCTCATTTTACTGATGAGGAAAGCGGGGCTTAGGTCAGCTGATTTGCCTGTGATCTTGCTACAACACTCCGCTTGCTGTACTTGTTGGCAACAGCAACAGCATTTATAAAGTTCAATATCTCTGGACTTGTCACTTATGTTGGAATGGAGATTCTTTTTAGTAGTGTGTTTAATAAATGCTTCAAGTCTTTTTGAGAGCATGAATTAAACTATATTTCCATAAAGTATCCTCCTTCTATGATTCTGAGAATATAATGTATTTTTTTTTTTATCAGTAAGCAATTTTGGTATTTTTGAAAACGACTGGACAAGTTCACTGTTCTACTCTGAATTTATAAGCCAATTTTTCCAGTCAACCATAAGTTTTTCCAATTTTGGCAATCTTTGCTAAGTTAATATGTGTCAATTATCGACAAGAATTTGTGTTTAGTGACTTTAATGACTAAATACCCCCAAAGATGCTAAGGGTTGGAAATAAAAACAACAACAACAACAACAACAACAAAGACTAGGTTCCACCTACCCAAAAGAAGATCCAATTCAAATGGAAACAGGGAGGGAGACAACACACACAAATGACTATGGAATACAAAAAAAATATATATATATATATGGAATACAACAACCTTTCATTTAATATATATATATATATATTAAATCTATTCTTATATATATATATATTAAATGAAAGGTTGTTGTGATATGAGAGACACCTGCCAGTGGCTTCTGGAGGTCTAACTCAGATCTGTAGAATGGATCTCTTCATGTGAGAGGATGCTACAAGGAGACTGAAGGTAGTTGCATTCTTTGACCTCTCCACTGACTCCCCTCCTCTTCCATCTTGCATCCAATTTATTTCATTCCCAATCCACAAGGAACATCTGTGAAAGCTGCTTTGCAACTCCTTCAAGTTTATGATTCACAGCTGTGGAGGTTCTGGGAGAATTGACCTGCCCCTTCACCTAGGCATGGTCCTTCACAAAAGGTAAGTTCAGAGAGAAGACACTAGCAACTGAATGAAATGGTATCTTAATTTTAACTTTCATTTCCCTGATCATTATTAAGTTTGAGTATATTTGTAGGTCACGATTTACTTTTTTTGGAAATTGTTTCTTTCCTTTGATTATAATATTGGGAATGACTTTTACCCTTTTAGGTTTGTGTCAAGATTTTATCAAAAATACTTTGTCAGTTAATTCCATTTGCAGTTATTTTTAACAGCAGCTTTTTTATTCTTATATAAACTAATTAATCTGTTTTCCTTTTATGGTGTTATCTGTTTGGCAGCGAGTTAAGAAATATAACAAATTTATCCCCTAACCTCAAACCACAAGAGAAAATCTTCCATCTTCTCTAACTTTTTAATGGTCAGATTTTTAATGTGTATCTAGTTTAGGCATTAGGCATTTGAAATTGGTTGAACTTTGTGGTATTAATCACTGACCTAAATATTTTCCACCAAAATGCTACATTATTTTCCCAATATATTTTGTTAACTGAAGAGTTTTTTCCCCTGTTTGATATAGCTTTGTATTTATGGAAGCTGGTACTAGAGTGTTTTATCTATTTCCTGCTATAGCTTGTCTAATCTATTCCACTGAACAAACCTTTCTATTTCTTATGCGTACCTAGTCACTAAAGTTACAAAATTGTTCCTAACATTTGGCCCAGTTATAACAAGATGGGATTTTTACTGAAAGGAGTTTCCTGACAGCAACAAAACCTTAACTGTTAACAAAACATTCATAGCAACACTATTTATAATTGCAAAAAAGATGGAAACACTGTGCCCATTGACTCAAGAATAACTAAACAAACTGAAGTTTCAGAAACAAAAATAGAATATTATTGACCATGTCATTATGAAGAATTCAAAAAAAATATGGAAAGATATGTATGAAGATCTGATAGGAAAAAAGTGGAGGGAACAAAACCCAAAGAAAAATATAACAATTATAATACATATGGAAAGCACTAGAAAACAGTTAATGTCTTTTCTAATGTCATTGAAGATATAACTAGGAATAAATCTGCATAATTTAACAAGGTAACGAATTCCTTATTCAAGAACTGGAATATATTTCTTTACAGTAGGGTCCCAATTTATTTTTCCCACCTCAATCCCCTTACCTACAAAGTGGATCCAAACTGGATTTTTCTTGCTTGCTCACAATATTTCTATTCCTGTCCTCATGCCTTTATATGAGCTGGCTTCTATCCCAGAAATGTACTTTCTAACCTTCACCTCAGAGTCCCTCTATTTAAGATAGAGATCAAGCTTCTTTGTTTTTTCTGATCCCAACTGTTACTCTCTTCCAAACTACTTTGCATTTAACTACTTTGTATTTATCATTTAATATTGTATACACATATATGCGAATTTGTCTCCAGCATTAAGATGTAAATTCCTTGAGAGAATGCATTGTTTCATTCTTTGGACTGCATCTCCTGGGCTTAACATAGTGTCTATCATATAGAAAGGTCTTAATAAAGTGTTTGGTTTGTGTATGTGTCTTTCTTTGTTTTGTTTTGTTTTTTCAGGGTGGGGGATACTTGTTTTCTTGATGTGTTTCATTTTTATATTACAAATATTTACAAATTATTTTTTGTGAAAAATTTCTTATTGCAAAGTAAAAGTAAAACTAATATATGACTTCATCTGAAAGTAATGCAACAACAATTCACCTCTGTTGCCCTCCACTTCTCTGCTTTAAAAAATAAAAAGTAATAAGATTTCCCTGGCTGTGCCCAGATTACCTAATATGGTGGTCCCCTAAGTCCTCTATAATGTGGATAAGGAAGCTTCCTTTGAATAGTTACATAGCTTAAAAGTTTAAGTCTTTAAAACTGGCATGCTGTATCTAGAGGGTAAAAATCTCAGTTCAGTATAGATGTTACAAACTGAGGAAAGGATTTCCCTCTTCTGCTCACCCTTCCTTTTACTCTGGCCCAAAGAAAAAGAATTTGGGTTATTTGGCTTGTTCTGTTTCATCTTTCTCAGTTTCATATATTGCCCTTTGTGCTGTGTCTGGGAGGTTGAATCATGGCAACCTTGGGGTCAGTATTATAGATTGACTGGTGTAGCCAGCCAGATGTACAAAAAAGCCCACTAAAGACAGAGTCAGGATTTGGGTTTAGAAATAGGATGTGTGCTCTGCAGGAACTGATTGAAGCTATTAACCCAATCCTCTTCTTCTCCATAGAGACATAGGTGATACATACTAAGATTGGGGCGGGGAGGGGAGGGAGGGGGAACGGGAAGGAAATAATCTTTCCCCAAGTTAAGGGGATATGTTTTTATATTTGTTAGTGTAATTTGAGATAAATATTATTAATTTGTAAAAGTTAATATGACTTTTAATGACTAAATGGAAGTGAGATAAAGGACCACTCCCTATATTGGGGGAAAAACATTCAGTGTGGGATGAAGCCAGTGACAGAGAGTATAGAAACCACTACCCCCGTAAGGTTACTAGAGAACCCTGAAGGAGGGATGAAATAAAACATATTTCACCTTCAGGTTAATTGAATATTATGAAAGTTAACAGAAATACACATTTTTCCTTCCCAGCCCCATTTTCTTGAAAAGGAAATAAAAAAGGGGAAATTATAACAAATATATATTAAGTTTAAAAAAAATTCCCTTGATGGTCACATAGCATATTTAGATATATAAATAGGTATATGTATATATCTATATAAGCATATATATACTTTAGATGAATAATATATACCATATATAACTATATGTGAAACTTCCATGAGTGTGTGTGTGTTTGTGTGTGTGTTTAATTCTGTACTCTCAATCCATCATATCCCTATAATGGATAGTGTGTTTCATTATTAATCTTCTGCAATCATGAATGATCAAAAGATTCATCTAAATTATGAATGAATTAGAATCAATACTAATTCTTACAACTTATAAATTTCTTAACAATTTGTACATAAATGTTAACAATTCTTACAACGTAATTCTGTTTTTACAATGTTGCTATTGTATAAATTGCTCTGCTCATTTCATTATCAGTCTTTGAAATTTTTCAAAATAGTTCATTTTTAGAATATTGATATATTAAAAATTGCTCTGGTTCACCTTCATTCTGCATTATTCATATAAATCACTCTATATCTATCTGAAATCATTGATTTCCTTATTTCTTATAGCACAAAAATACTCCATCGTATATGAATATATATGAATCATATATGAATATATATGACATTCCTCAATCATACTGTCCAGGGAGTATTTTCTACCAGAAAAGGAACTGTTTTAAATATTTTTGTACAAAAGGATCTTTTCTTCTTCTTTGATTTTTTTTTTGGAGGGGTGTAAACCTAGTAATGATATGATTTAGTCAAAGGACATATACTGCTTTAACTTGAATGTAATTCCAAATTGTTTCCCAGAATGATTATATCCATTCATACATCTACCAATACTGCATTAATGTACTTCTTTTCGTACACCTTTCCAACATTTATCATTTGCCTGTTTTGGTGTCTTTGAAATCTTGATAGATGTGATATAAAATTTCAGAATTGCTTTACTTTTAAAAAAAACTAACCAGATAGGAAAATTTCTTGCATGGGAAATTGTGTTGAGAAAGTTTTACCTTAGCCATCCCTATTTTTCTCTCCCTTCTTCTCTTTTCCCTTCACCTTCAACCCTAGGGACAGATATTCACCATTAGCAATTCATGGATCTCACTCTAATTGTACATAGAAATAGCAGTATTGTATGATAAACAACTATTAGTTATTCTCAGTAATACCATGATAGCAGAAAATTCTAAAATTTCATGATGAAAAATTCTGTCAAATGCCATAAGTGCCATGTTCTTTCAGTGGTGGTTACAGTCAGCGATAAACTATCTGATGTTTCTTGGGTCTTCTTCATTTCAAGGGTCTGCTCCATCTCTTCTGATGTACGAGGCGAATATGGCTCGTTTGCACCCAGTTGATTCCTTCTCCAGTTGTAGAGATACAAGCAAACCCTCTCCCCCAAGCAGTTAACCTATCTGGTCCTTTCCATTCACCACTTTCTGGATCTCTTCACATCACCTGGCGATTAATTACTACAAATTTACCAATCTCCAGATTATAAATTATTTTGTAAGACTTAACTTCATGATATAACTTATTTTTCATAATTGCATATCAACACAGACAATTGCTATACTATAAGCAAACTTGTAAGTCTTCCCTTCTTTGTCAAGACATATTTGTAATACAAACAGGGATTCTATTTTCAATAAACTAATTCACAAGTCCTATCACAGGACTTATATGATTTTATGATCTTAACCAAGTTTGCCAATAAAGAGATATTACAAGGTTTTTCCTGTAATGCTGGAGAAACTAAGGCAAGATAGAGATTAGAGAGTATTTAATAATTTATTTAAAAAGGAGAGATTTACTGGGACCAAATGGATCCATGGTTTGGTCCCAGGGCTGAATGAGACTATTGTCTCCAAGAATACAGCAAACAATGTGAGTTCTCAATGACATATATACTTGTGGCTCAGACTCGGGGTAGACTGAGGCAGGGGTGAAGTCAGGGTGCTGAGAGAGGGAACTGGACTCTGACAAGGTGGGGTGAGCCACTGGAGATGGGATGACATAATGGGGGAACCCCAGAGATGAGGAGAAGCATCTTGATAAGATGGTATCTGATATTCTGATAACTTGGGATGGAGAGAGGCATTCAGATATTCTAAAATATAAGCTCTGTTATCCTTATCAGATATTCTGATTAAGAGAGAAGGGTGGTTTTGCAGGATTGAGCAGAACAATTATAAACTGAGGCAGAACAATTAGGAAAACTGAGAACAATAAAAGAGAATTATGGTATAAACATTCCACACACACTCTCTTCTGAATATTTAAATTATTAAATTACCTTCCTCTAGAAGGTCTTAGCACCATAATTTTGACCAACCCTATGTAAAGCAAAAAAACCAAAATAAAACTAGAAAAATGCAAGCATTCATGGCAAGGACAAGTCTCTCCCTGATAACCCTAGAGTTATTAGCATAAAAACAGCATTCCTCATTTAGGGAGACACACAGGCCTCCCTGTTGCAGAAATAGCAAGTCCTCTGCAGTTGGGAAACATCTCAGCCAGAGAATCCAGTTTGAGATGGACAGTTCACCATGAGTTAGATCTGTGGTCATTTGTATATTTACTAAGCCTCTGCTTATATAGTGAGTAGTAATGCTCAAGACAGTCCTGCTGCCCATCCTAAGAGTGCACCCCAAGTCTGTCAATTACTCCAAAAGGGGGAAAAGTGGGGCCTGGAGTAGCTCCACCTGTATCCTCTCGATAGAACAGGAGCTGCTACTAGGAAACAGATTTCTGAGCAGATTATGCAGTTAGACCAAGGCAGGCAATCCTGAACTTTTAGAAGCCTGATACCAAAATGCAAGATCTTTTGAGAATGCTGAAATACTAATTAAGGAACTGGGATAACAAGGAGAAACTGATCAGAGAGACTGCCAGTCCCCAGACAGGTGTCTGATTTCTGGTTGTTTCTAAAAAATAATCCCCAAAACTTGAGTCTGCCAGGGCAATTCCAGCGGAATAAGGGATTTCAAAGTTAAAACATAACCAGGAAATCATAGTCCAGAAAATTTTAAGCAAGGAATAAAAACGAAAAGACTGTTTAAAGGATTTCCAATTCAATCTGAACTAATGAGATGGGGGCAGGGCAGAAGTGCCTAAGAAAAATGTATCAATTTTTCCAATTTTCTAACCAGTTTCTTCCTCCCATTTTTACTCATGAAAAGGAATTATCAAATAACCATTCCACATATAAAGCCCAAGAGTGAATCAAAATTTCTATACATACCAGACTGTTAAGTCCAAATTAGCTCCCTGGAGGTTTCAGAATCAGTTAGAGTCAGGATAAGTAAAAGTCTTTGGTCTTTAGGGGGAGAAGTTAAAGAAGTAGGCAAACTGCCAGGAGTTTTGCCAAAGATCTCCTCTTGATTCTGGAGTCCAGAATCTCCACCTTTCTCCTCCTCCTCCTGCCACCAAGTGAAACTCTGGCCTCTGTCACCCTACCTTTTAATACTTGCTTACAGTTTTCTTAACTTGAGCCAGCACTAATGGTGAGAAGGGCCATTTTTCCAAACATATGCTAAAAGAGTCATTGTATTATATTGATTAAGTAATTAGCCTTAAGTGCATAGTTGTCTGATTCAAGCATACCTTCTAAGAGTTTCAGACTTTTACATCTCCTGCTTTCTTTTGTTTTAGATCACAAGTGGTCATGCCATCCCTGACTTCTCAGGGAGGTGAGAATCCTAAAAAGGAGGTGATCATGCCCTCCTTGACTTCTCAGGAAAGGAAGTGAAAACACCAAAAAGGTGGTGATCACATCTTCCTTGACTTCTCAAGAAGGGAGATGAAAGCACTAAAAAGGAGATGATCATACCCTCCCTGACTTTTCAGGAAGAGAGATGAAAAACAACAAAGGGAAGTAGGGAGTCAAGCCAGATATAGTTAGGGAGTTCCTGGGCTGAAGAGTCTTACTAGAAACAGGTATACACAAACCCCTCAGCATGAGAGATATTACACAAGCACATAATATAAAGCATAGGCTAGCAGTGATGATTCTCCCCACAGCTGGTGCAGGCTCAATGTGGTGTAACAAACATGAATTGTACATGCAAGTAGCGATATAACAATATGAATCAACATGGTATTGTAAAAGATTTCCAAAAGTCCTAGAAGGAGGATATGTAAATAGCAATCACACATACGCCCCCTTTAGCAACCAAGAGATAGTCCAAAACCAATCTATTGTCCATTACTTCACATGTCAGGGAATCCAATGATTCCCCCCCAAGTTTTTAAAGTCTTGCAACAGTCCTTTTATATGATAGGGAATCCAATGACTCCAGCAGATTTTGAAGTCCTGCAACAAACTTAACATTTCTCAGAAAATCCAATGATTCCCAAGGGCTTTCAAGTCCTACAACAGTCTTATGTCTCAGAGAATCCAATGATTACTGAGGGCTTTCAAGTCCTACAATAATCTTATCATGTCTCAGAGAATCCAATGATTCCTGAGGGTTTTCAAGTCCTACAGCAATTTTAACATGTCTCAGAGAATCCAATGATTCCTGAGGGTTTTCAAGTCCTACAGCAATCTTATCATATTTCAGAGAATCCAATGATTCCTGAGGTTTTGAAGTCCTACAGCAGTCTTATCATGTCTCAGAGAATCCAATGATCCCTGAGGGTTTTGAAGTCCTGGATCAGTCTCATTAACAATTTTTGATATCCTGAGTCAATTGCCATAACTGCCATGCTCTTTCAGTGGTGGGCACAATCAGCAATGGAACCACCCGATGTTTCTTGGATCTTCTCCTTCATTTTGAGGGTCTGTTCTGTCTCTCTCTGATGGACAAGGCAAATATGGCTCGTTGGCACCTATCTCATTCCTTCTCCTGTAGAGATACAAGCAAACCCTCTCACCCAAGCAATTAACCTATCTGGTCCTTTCCATTCACCACTTACTGGGTCTCTCCACATCACCTGGCAATTATCTAAAAATAGTGGAGCTGCTCGACCTGGACACTGCTCTTCCAATGGGTTATAAAACCTGTCTGCCAGAGCCAGTGCATCTTTGTCAAAAATCAAGAAGTTAATAGTATAAAGGGCTCAATTTAGAAGTTCTCTCAGATTATCTGTGGCTCCCCTTTTCTTTTGTTTTTGGAGGAGTGTCTTAATGTCTCTGTTTCTCCTCTCTACTATTGCCTGTCCTTGAGGATTAAAGGGTATGCCAGAGGTGTGTAAAATCTTATACTCTGCACAAAAGTGTGCAAAATATTTAAAAGTATATGCAGGTCCATTATCTGTTTTTATTGCTTGTGGCACACCCATAATTGCAAATGCTTGTAGAAGGAATTCAGTGACCACTCGGACTGTCTCTTTTGCTATTTGTATTGCAAAAGTAAATCCTGAAAAAGTATCTTCTACTACAACATAGATAAAAGACAAATGACCAAAAGATTTACAATGGGTTACATCCATTTGCCAAATTTCACTGGGTCTCAAACCATGAGGGTTCTTCCCTGGAAGGAGCATAGGAGCATGGAAAGGAAGGCAAGCTGTATAGGCTTTTACTATGTTCCTAGCTTCCTATCTTGTCATTCCAAATTATAAATGTAAAGCTCGAGCAGCCTGGTGATGTTTAGAATCAGATTCTTGGGCTTCCTGAAATAAAGGAGTATTGGCCAACATGGTTAAAAGGCTAGCTGCCTTTGAATTACCATCAAAAATAGGAACTGGAAGTCCACTATGAGTGTGGACATGCAAGATATAAATCTTACCTGGATACTTTCTCACTTGCTCTTGAAGTTCCTTTAAGAGCTGATATATATTGGAAGCTACAAATTTTATTAGGGCTGTGGCAATTCTTTGTACCACACCTACTGAATAGGCTGAATCAGATATTATATTTATGTCTCCTAGATAATAAGTAAAAGCTAGAATGATCACATATAATTCGTTCTGCTGAGTGGACGGAAAAGGAGTTCTGACTACTTTATAGTTAAGTCACAAGAGTATACAGCACAAATATTATGTTTGGATGCATCTGTAAAGATAGTTGATCCTTTAAGAGGAACTTTAGAAACCTTTTCTTCAAGAATTCATTGCCAATTAGGTAATACTCAGGTTACCTTTAATGGATATTCGTGTGTAAAATTTGGAGCTGTGGCTAATAAAATTTGCCACTCTGGGATGGTTTCACAGCATACATTAATTTGTGCTTTGGTATAAAAAGTATATATGTATCTTATCTCAGATAATTGTACTGCTCACTTAATGGCCTTTAATAAAATTCTAGCCACAAGCACTGGGTAAGGAGTAAGGCTTTGTTCTGGTTGTATGGGGAGGTTCACCCACTTTATCATGCTGTCTCCTTGATGAAGAAGTCCTGTGGGTGCTCTTTTGTAGCAAAAAATGATATTTCCAAGGATTTTTGAGTGACTCAACCACATTGGATAAAGCCAGTTCAACTTCTCTCAAAGCCTCTTGAACTTCTTTTGTAAGCTGGCGTGGTGAGTTTAAAGCACTGTCTCCCCTTAAAATGTCATATAATTGTTGCAATTGATAGTTAGTCAAGCCTAACACTGGATGCATCCATTGGATATCTTGTATCAATTTCTGAAAGTCATTTAAGATGTTTAGCTTCTCTATTTTTAAGGAAAATTTTTGTGCTGTTAGCACCTAAAGGTATATTTCATATCCTAAATATTGAAAAGGAGCATTTTTTTTTGGAGCTATATGCAATTTGTAGTTCCTTAGTGTTTCTATGGTCTTTTGTAGACATGCTTCTAACATGTATTTCTCAGGTGCACATCCCAATATAGCACCCATGTAATGTAATAACATTGCTTTTGGAAATGCTTTTCTTACTGGAATAAGAGCAACAGCAACATACATTTGACACATAGTAGGACTGTTTTTCATTCTCTGTGGCAAAAGTGTCCATTCATATCTTTTATAAGGCTCTGCTAAGTTAACACTGGGCATTGAAAAGCAAAATCTTTTCATATCCTCCTTATCTAGAGGGATGGAATAGAAACAATCCTTAATGTCTATAACCCAGAGAGGCCATTCTCTAGGCAATTGAGTAGGAGATGGAAGTCCAGGCTGAAGAGTTCTCATAGTTTCCATCTGTTAATTTACTTTTCTTAAATCAGTCAATATCTTCCGTTTTCCAGATTTCTTTCTAACAATAAATACAGAGGGATTTCAAGGTTTTAGAGAAGGTTGTAAGTGTCCTTGGTCAAGTTGCTCCTGTACTATATCTAATAAGGCCTGAATTTTATCGCTACCTAAGGGCCACTGTTCTATCCACACTGGTGTATCAGTTTTCCATTGGATAGGAACAGGTGAAAGTGTGGCAGGCCTTCAACAGCAGCCCTGCCTAAAAAAATCGAAGTACTCATTTTTAACCCTAATTGCTGTAAAACGTCTCTTCCCCACAGATTGATGGGGATTTTTTCAACTATAAAAGGAGTAAAAACTCCTGTTTTGCCTTCAAAAGTCCATCTCATAGGGGTAGCACTAACTTCAGCTGCTATTGATACTCCTACACCAAACATGTAAGTGTCTGCCTTAATCTTTGGCCAGTGATTGGGCCAGTTGGCATCTCTGATGACTATATGATCTGCACCAATGTCTACCAATCCTTTCAATGGTAGGCCATTTATATAGACCGTGAGCATAGGTTGGTCAGCTGTAACAGCTACAGTCTAAAATATTACTGGATTTTGTTGCTTGGAGTCAGAATCTGGGCAACTATCACCAGATTGCTTATTAGGAGTCTGTATCAGTAAACCTGATGCTACTACTTCTTCTGGGTGATAAGTCACACATTGTCTACCTGTATTAGTGACTGGGATATTATCTACACATTCCTCAGTTTCCCATATCAGTGTAGAAATGGACACTGTTTTGTATGTACTCTCAGGAGGTGAAATAGTCAAGCCTACTGTGCCTGGAAGCAAGGGATCCATAGGCTGGAAAGGAACAGATTTCACCTCTCCAGGGGGTATCTCAGTTGTCCCAGCTGCATACAACTCTGTTCTCCCCAATTGTAATCCCTTTCTCCCATCAGATTGATTCTTGGCTGATTGGTCTTGTCTGTTTACCGAACTTCTAAAAGCTCGCTGGGTGTAGCATCAAATGCCATCATGCTCCAAGTATTTTTTGTCTTGGGCCTGGGACTAGGCCCCTCATCCCATTTCCCTGAATCAGTCTATATTCTGATGTCCAATGGAAGCCTCTGTTGCATTTTGGACATGGGGTATTGGATCTTGTTCTCCCACCCTGTTTCTCACTCTGCCTCTATGCCAACATTAAGCTTTCAGATGCCCTATTTTACCACATTGAAAGCATTGAGGAGTCTCTCTGGAAACCCCTTGCCAAAAGTGTCCATCCCTACACTGATGTGGGAAACCTGTCTTACCATGTTCGAATCTTGGGATGTTTGCATCATAGCTTGGCTATAAAAGATATTTGTGCCCATTGTGACACAGCATCTTATGATCTCCTCTAAAGGACCATCCTTGTGTAGTCCTAGTATAATTCTTTAACAAACCTCATTAACATTTTCTTTTGCAAGTTGCCTTATCATAATTTCTGTTGCTGCATTTTCACCAATAATTCACATGACTGCTGTCTGCAGTCCCACAAAATCCCACAAAATCAGCAAAGGCTTCATTTAGCCCTTGTGCTATTTTTGTGAAGGCCTCTCCTCTGTCCTATTTACTTGGGATAATACCCCATGCTTTGATAGAAGCCAAAGCAATTTGCTCATATGCTGCTATGGGGTAATTAATCTGTGCTGAAGTGTCTGCATAATAATCTACACCTGTTAGTTGGTCATAGGTGATTGGAGTATTAACTCCACTTTGACTATTTCATTAGGTTTGTATCCTACAGAGCTCACTATATTCAGAAAGTCATATAAAATTAATTAAGTCAATTAACTTAAAAGTGGGCCTATTTCTTGAAATCTCTTGCCAAAGCCAAGCCTCTGCAGAAAGAGGCTGGAACACACTTGAGGTGGGGTGGGGAGAGATTCTACGTGGCCTCACTTCCCCCACTCCACCTCCAAAGAGGCAGGGAGGGAGGGAAGGTGAGTCTGTTTCTCTCTACCCCACTCAACTTCATTTTCTCCTCCCAATGCCTACTTGCTAAAACCTTTTAAATATTCTCAAATCAATATTAGATGTTCCATTTAAACTATTAATTGCTTTTGCAAATCAATCTCTCTTGTACCTTGTCTTTAAATCACTTTTTAAAAAAAACATTAAACTTTAAGATTTGCAAATAACTTTGAACCAAATTTCATAAAACTTATACACATACCCAACAGAGCTGACAAAATTTTAAGGCACAACTCATAGTTTACAAATTACCCAATACTTCTAGAAAGCAACATACCATCAAACACGACCTCCCAAGGTAAGCTACTGGCATTTTGTTTTAATAACCTATATTTTAACTTAAAATTCAATCAGATTACAGTTTTAAATTCCCAATAATATAAAACTGCTTTTTCTATCATATTTCAAATAATGAATTTCATTAAACTTTTTTGTATACTTGAGAAATGACACTTTTATCAGAGATACTTGCTGAAAAATAGTTTACCAGATTTCTGCTTTCCTTTTAATCTTGGATGCATTAGTTTTGATTCTGTAAAATCTTTTAATATAATTTAATTAAATAATTTGATATTATATATGTAATACACACTAAATATAACTTAATAATATAATTTAATAATTATTTTTCTTATATGTTATAATGTTCTCTTATTTGGTCATAAATTCTTTCCTTGATAAATTTGGCAGGCAAATTATTCCTTGTAGACAGTATTTCTCAAGAAAATATCAAGGAAAACTGCCCTGATATCCTAAAACCAGAAGGTAAAGCAGTAATTAAAAGAATCCACTAATAACTTTTGAAAGAGATCTGAAAATTAAAACTCCCAGGTTTTAAGAGTCAATTTCCAGAATTCTCAGAACAAGGAGGAAATGTTGCAAGCTACCAGAAAGAAATAATTCAAGTATTGAAGAGTCATAGTCAGAACCACATAGTATTTAGCAGCTTCTACATTAAAGAACCAGAAGGTTTGGAATGATATTCTGGAAAAGAACTTAGGCTACAACCAAGAATTAACTATCTAAAAAAATTGAACATAATCTTAACGTGTGGAAAATTACACATACAGTGAAATTGGGGGTTTTCAAACTTTCCTGATGGAAAGGCTAGAGCGGAACAGAAAATTTATTTTCAAATGTAAGATTTAAGAAAAGCATAAAAAAGAAAGGAAGTCATATCATGAGTTCCCAAAAGACATTCCTAATTCCTAGTCACCTTTTGAGATTTCCCTTTCAAATAAATTTTACTGATTTTCAAGTTTCTCCCTAATTTAAACACACTTTTTTCTTTTCTTGAACCAGGAAAGCAAACTGCAACCTATTTTTTTTTTCCCTTTTGGAATTTCACTTTGAAATTAGCCCTTTTCTCTCACCAGTGAAATCATCTTCCCCCTGCACTAAAACAATAAATCTGTCACTTTCCAGGTAAAGTGATAAAAGTTCTAAGTTTTTCCCTATAACTTTCACAGTTCTATTCTCATTTCTCATTAAAATAAGTTCTTAAAAAATGTTAACCCCAAATTCACCAGAATATTTCAGCATTTATAAAAACCTTCAAATCATAATTTGGAACTTTACAGAAGAAAACTTACATTTTAATTTAAAAATTCAGTTTCTAAGTAGTTTTACAATATCATAAACTTCTGCAAATAAGGGAAAGATTCCACCCCTCTGTCTTTCTTAAAGAAAGTTAAAACCTCGTGGGGGATTATCCAAATTTTCTATTATCACATTACCATATCAGGTTGGACTTACACATAGCCAGGAAGAAAAACACAGCTGAAGCTTTTCTGTGTAGGCTTAGCTTAGTTTAGAAAGAGTGAGACTGAAAAAACTTTGCAAACTTCAAAGCACATAATAAAATAATAAGCTTACTTATTGTTTACGTGCAAGAAAAATATAAAATAATTGGAGGGTACCCTACAAACAAAGGTCAACAATCTATAGATAGATTTCTTATACAAGGTATGGTTAGCTCTATTGAAGAAACTAATAGACTCTAAAAGGCAGAGGGGTGCAATGTGAATAATATGGCATTTGAGTAAGTTCTAGAAATATATTTCCTATTTTACAATTAAAGAAATTGATATTTACTGAAATTAAATACCTTTCTATGGTCACATGAGTTGTATCACAGACAGAATTCAAACCGAGTTCTCTTATGGCAGATCTCTTCCTCTTTTCACAGGTAGAGAAGGTAAATTTATTGTGGTCGCAGTCTGCATATTTCAAAACCTATTTCAGCCTCAACCTTTGGTTGGAGAGTAGAAGGAAATGCAGATGACAAAAGGGATACATACTAAGGCTTTAGCAGAACACATGGGAATAGCAGAAATAGTAATAAGTAAGGGATTCAAAAGTGGAGGACAGGTAGCCCTTCTTGTTGAATTGGTTAGGAATAAAATCCAAGTTCTGAAGAGGGAGAATTAAAGCCAGATGGTCATAACTGAAAGGAAAATAAAAATTTTTTCTGACCCTCCCCTTTCCCATACTATTAATAGCTATAAAAAATAGAGAGGAATCTGTATTTAAATTTATTTTATTTTTAATTTATGAAATAAAACAAACATTTTCATAACATAATAGACTAAAAAGGATAATGATACCTGAAATTGCTAATCTATTATGTGCAATCTGCTATTCCTTTTTTTTTTTTTTTTTTTTTTTTTTTTTGCTGAGGCAATTGGGATTAAGTGACTTGCCCAGGGTCTCACAGCTAGGAAGTATCAAGTGTCTGAGACCAGATTTGAACTCATGTCTTCCTGACTTCAGGGCTAGTGCTTTATCCACTGTACTACCTAGTTACCCCTGCTATTCCTCTTAAATATGAAAATTATCAGGTCTTTTTTTTCCTTTTTTTTTCTTTCCTCCCCAATTTCCCATAAAGCTTTTGAGTGAATTTCAGTTTTATTAATAAATCTGTATATATTTGAAAAAACATGTTATATATATGCATATATATGTATTCTACATATGTGACTATATATACACACACAGGAATAGATATATATTTTAAATAACATATTTATTTAAATATATATTTTTAAAATATACTTATTTATTTAAAGGAATATATATGTACACATACACATGTAATATATATATACATATATATACACACATATAAACATGTATATATGTGTAGCTGTATATGTATGAATGAAAATCTTTGTTTGAGACTTGCCCTCAATAATGAAGCAAACCCAGGAAGAAAAAATTTAAAGGAGTTTATTGTAACACCTAAGGCAAAAACACATTGTTGCATGCTGTTTTAAAAAATGAGTTTCATGGATTTCAACATATTTAACATGTATTGGACTACCTGCCAGCTAGGGCAGGGTATGGAGGGAAAGGAAGGAAAATTTGGAACAAAAAGTTTTGCAAGAGTCAATGTTGGAAAAATTACCCATGCATATGCTTTGTAAATAAAAAAGTTAATAAAGGAAAAAAATTTTAAAAAAAGAAAAATGAGTTTCATGGGGCTAATAGGTAGCACGGTGAATTGAGCACCAGCCCTGAAATCAAGAGGACCTGAGTTTAAATCTGATCTTAGACATGTAACACTTCCTAGCTGTATAATCCTGGGCAAGTCTCTTAACCCCAATTGCCTCAGCAAAAGAAAAAAAAAAAGAGTTTCCTAACAGAAGATGTTTGTAATAGGTATGCATTTTTAAAGCAAATAGATTAATGTTATCTCAGAAAAGAGTTTACATTCCAAATAGATGCAGATTTCTAAAAAGGAATCAAAGCATATGCAAGTACTCTTTTTGCTTAGGTTGGCATATACTGTCAGCACCCTACATTCAGATTAGCATCTACTCTCATCCTCCATTTAGACTGGTACATATTGAAGTCACCTCTTAGAAGGCTAGCCTATACAAGTAGAAAGGGAGAATGGAAAATCATAGATTCTCTCAAATTAACTTGGCAGTGGTAGCTAAATTCTGTACAATAATCTTACCATATTATGCTAATCTTGGTTGGTTAGTATCCTTCATTCTCAAAGAGGACTAAAATGATGTCATTATGAGAGAGTAACGGTATCATGTGTCTGTCTGTGGCTGATCAAACTAATATGACATTGGGCACATATAAACATTTGGAATAGAGATGTCTCTAAATTTGTGCATCACATATTTCTTTTCAACTACTGAAATTCTGCTTTGCTCATAGAGCACAGCACTTTTTTGATGAAGGCACCCTATACTGGACAGTCTTGTGCTGCTGACTCTGTCATGCAATCAATTCTAAGGTCTTAAGAGAGACCTTGAGAGTGTCTTTATATAGCTTTTTCTGACCACCATGTAAGTATTAACGCCGTGAGAATTCTTCATAAAGTAGTCTTTTTGGCAAGTGTACATTTAGCATTTAAACAATGTGGCCAGCTCAATGGCTACACTCTCCTCACTCAAGTTTGAATGGTTTGGCAGTTTAACTCAATATCTGGTACCTTATCTTGCCAAGTTATTTTCAGAGTTTTCCTAAGACAATTCAAATAGAAACAATTCCATTTTCTGTCATGGCACTGGCATACTGTTGAGGTTTCACAGGCATGTGAATGAAGTCAGCACAACAGCACTGTAGATCTTCAGTTTGATAATCCAATACCTCTTCTCTCCCATGCTTTCCCCTGGAGTCTCCCAAACACTGAGCTAGCTCTGGCAATGTGTGAGTCAATGTGTACATCTCTGGAAAGCATACTGCCAAGGTAAGTGAATTTATTCACAGCATTCAAAACCTCTCCATTTACTATAACCAATGATTCCCCATAAGGATGATGCAGTGCTGTAATGGGGAATGTAATATGTTTTCTTGGTGTTAATTTTTAGGCCAAAATTAGCACAAGCATCAGAGAATTAATCCAAACTTTGTTGCATTTCAGCTTCATAGGCCGTATTAAATGTGTCATCTGCAAAGAAACAAACAAACAAACAAACAAAAAAAATCCTGCACCAACATTCCCTCCTCTTTAGTTTTGACTTGGAAGCTTTGTAAGTTGAATAATTTGACATCAGTATAATAGCTGACTTTGATACCATGTTCATCTTCACTGAAAGCATTTGAAAACCCCAGAAATTGTACTAAAAAGCTATTAGAAATAATTCGTAACTTTAGCAAAGTTGCAGGATACAAAATAAATCCCCATAAATCCTCAGCATTTTTATACATCACCAACAAAATCCAACAGCAAGAGATACAAAGAGAAATTCCATTCAAAATAACTGTTGATAGCATAAAATATTTGGGAATCCATCTACCAAAGGAAAGTCAGGAATTATATGAGCAAAATTATAAAAAAGTTTCCACACAAATAAAGTCAGATTTAAATAACTGGAAAAATATTAAGTGCTCTTGGATAGGCCGAGTGAATATAATAAAGAAGACAATACTCCCTAAACTAAATTATTCATTTAGTGCTATACCAATCAGAGTCACAAGAAAATATTTTAATGATCTAGAAAAAATAACAAAATCCATATGGAAGAACAAAAGATGGAGAAAAGGGAATTAATGAAAAAAAAAATCAAGTGAAGGTGGTCTAGCTGTACCTGATCTAAAACTATTATTATATATATATTAAATAACTTTTTATTGATAGAACCCATGCCAGGGTAATTTTTTACAGCATTATCCCTTGCACTCACTTCTGTTCTGATTTTTCCCCTCCCTCCCTTCAACCCCTCCCCCAGATGGCAAGCAGTCCTTTACATGTTGAATAGGTTACAGTATATCCTAAATACAATATATGTGTGTAGAACCGAAAAGTTTTCTTGTTGCCCAGGGAGAATTGGATTCAGCAGGTATAAATAACCCGGGAAGAAAAACAAAAATGCAAGCAGTTTATATTCATTTCCCAGTGTTCTTTCTTTGGGTATAGCTGCTTCTGTCCATCCTTAATTAATTGAAACTGAATTAACTCTCTTTATCGAAGAGATCCACTTCCATCAGAATACATCCTCAAACAGTATCGTTGTTTGGTTTTTTTTTTTAATATTTTATTTTATAATAACTTTATATTGACAGAATCCATGCCAGGGTAATTTTTTTACAACATTATCCCTTGCACTCGCTTTTGTTTCGATTTTTCCCCTCCCTCCTTCCACCCCCTTCCCTAGATGGCAAGCAGTCCCATATATGTTAGATATGTTGCAGTATATCCTAGATACAATATATGTTTGTAGAACCGAGCAGTTCTCTTATTGCACAGGGAGAATTGGATTCAGAAGGTAAAAACAACTCGGAAAGAAAAACAAAAATGCAAATAGTTCACATTCGTTTCCCAGTGTTCTTTCTTGGGGTGTAGCTGCTTCTGTCCATCATTTATCAATTGAAACTGAGTCTTTGTCAAAGAAATCCACTTCCATCAGAATACATCCTCATACAATATCCTTTCCTCCCTTCTTTCCCCTTTCCCCCCCTTCCAAGTATTAAGCTTGTGAGCACCCCTTGCTTCTCACTGCCCTCCCTTTTTAGTGTCCCTCCCCCCGCCTTAGAGTTCCTCCCCCTATCTTACCCCTTTCCCTCCCAGTTCCCGTATTCCCTTCCGCTTAGCTTATTCCTTCCCTTTCCACTTTTCCCTTCTCACTTTTCAATGAGATGGGAGAAGTTTCACCATAGATTGAATATGTCTTAAGATTTTTCACTTAAAGCCAATTCTGAAGGCAGTAAGATACCCACTATATTCATCCCCCTCCATTCTTTCTCTCAGATATAATAGGTTTCCTATGCCTCTTCATGAGATGTACTACCCCCACTTTACCCTTTTTCTGGTACAATGTCCTTTCCACATCAATTTCTAGAACAAGGTATACATGTATTCTTTATACATCTATATAGTCAAAATATAGTTCCCAAGATTAATCTTTACCTTTTTAGATTTCTCTTGAGTTCTATATTTGTAGATCAAACTTTTTGTTAAGTTCTGGTTTTTTCATCAGAAATAGATGAAATTCGCTTACTTCGTTGAATGTCCATCTTCTTCCCTGGAAAAAGATGCTCATTCTCGCTGGGTAAGTTATTTTTGGTTGCATACCAAGTTCCTTAGCCTTTCGGAATATCATATTCCAGGCCCTTCGATCTTTTAATGTGGATGCTGCCAGATCCTGGGTGATCCTTATTGTGGCTCCTTGATACTTGAATTGGGTTTTTCTAGCCGCTTGCAATATTTTTTCTTTCACCTGAGGGTTCTGGCATTTGGCCACTATATTCCTTGGTGTTTTGATTTTAGGATCCCTTTCAGTGGGTGATCGATGAATCCTTTCAATGTTTATTTTTTCCTCTGTTCCTATGACTTCTGGGCAGTTCTCTTTGATGATTTCCTGGAAGACAGTGTCCAGGCTTTTTTTTTCATCATGTTTTTCTGGGAGTCCAATGATTCTCAGATTGTCTCTCCTGGATCTGTTTTCCAGGTCTGTTGTCTTCCCCAGAAGGTATTTCACATTTTTCTCCATTGTTTGATTTTTTTGGATTTGCTTGACTGATTCTTCTTGTCTCCTCGAGTCATTCAATTCCACTTGTTCAATTCTGATTTTCAGTGAAGTATTCTCTTCACTCACTTTTTTAAAATCTTTCTCTAATTGTCCAATTGAGTTCTTTTGTTCTGTGGAATTTTTTTCCATTTCGCCAATTTTGTTTTTTAGAGAGCTGTTTTCTGTTTCCAGTTCACTAATCCTATTTTTCAAGGATTTTACTTCTTTATCCACTCTCTCTTTAACTTTCTCCAGACTCTTTTCCCATTTTTCTTCTAGCTCCCTTGTGAGAGCCTTTTTAATCACTTCTATGAGGTTCATCTGTGCTGAGGAACAGATGATTTCCTCCTTTGGGGATTCACCTGGGGACTGCCTGTTTTTAGTCTCCTCAGGATTTAGAGTCTGCTCTCTATCTGTATAGAAGCTGTCAAGGGTTAAAGTCCTCTTCAGCTTCTTGCTCATTCTGTCTATTAATCAGAGATAAACTACCAAAGAAAAACAGAAAAAACTGGAGTCTTTCTTTGGGGGGGGGGGCTGGGTGTGTTATCGAGCTTCCTCTACAGACTGCAGGTGGCAGTAGTGAGGCACTAGCAGGACTGTGCTGCGCCTGCGCTCTGAGATCCCAAAGCGTGCTGAGTCACTGAGGGGGTGGAAGGGGGGGGGGGCCAGGTCCTGAGAGACTCCAGCTGTTTGGGGTTGTGTTCTTCAGCCCCGGTGTTTTTAGCTTCTCTGCTGGGCTGTTGACTTGCTGCAGGTTCCAAACCTGTAGCGAAGCTCTCCCCGCAGAGACGGCTACGATCACTCCCCACCCCCTCTCAGCTCTGCTCCCGTGCTCTCACTGCCGCTGCCCTCAGCCTGCGCCCGATCTAAAACCGCCCCAGCCCTCCAGTAAAGACAGACCTTTCTTGGCGGATCTCAAGGATGGCTTCTCTTGGTAACTATTTGTGGGTTTTTTTCAGTCAAGCATTGATTCAGAGGCTTGTAATGAAGTGGATAGTGAGAGAAAGCGCGGAGCTTATGCAACTGTGAGCCTCCTCTCCGCCATCTTAACCGGAAGTCCTCATACAATATCGTTGTCAAAGTGTAAAGTGATCTCCTGGTTCTGCTCATTTCACTTAGCATCAGTTCATGTAAGTCTCTCCAAGCCTCTCGGTATTCATCCTGCTGGTCATTTCTTACAGAACAATAATATTCCATAACATTCATATACCACAATTTACCCAGCCATTCTCCACTTGATGGGCATCCATTCAATTTCCAGTTTCTAGCCACTACAAACAGGGCTACCACAAACATTTTGGCACATATAGGTCCCTTTCCCTTCTTTAGTATCTCTTTGGGGTATAAGCCCAATAGAAACACTGCTGGATCAAAGGGTATGCACAATTTGATAACTTTTTGGGCATAATTCCAGATTGCTCTCCATAATGGTTGGATTCGTTCACAATTCCACCAACAATGCATCAGTGTCCCAGTTTTCCCGCATCCCCTCCAACATTCATCATTTTTTCCTGTCATCTTAGCCAATCTGACAGGTGTGTAGTGGTATCTCAGAGTTGTCTTAATTTGCATTTCTCTGATCAATAGTGATTTGGAACACTCTTTCATATGAGTGGAGATAGTTTCAATTTCATCATTCTGAAAATTGTCTGTTCATATCCTTTGACCATTTATCAATTGGAGAATGGCTTGATTTCTTATAAATTTGAGTCAGTTCTCTATATATTTTGGAAATGAGGCCTTTATCAGAACCTTTAACTGTGAAGATGTTTTCCCAGTTTGTTGCTTCCCTTCTAATCTTGTTTGCATTAGTTTTGTTTGTACAAAGGCTTTTTAATTTGATATAATCAAAATTTTCTATTTTGTGATTGGTAATAGTCTCTAGTTTATCTTTGGTCACAAATTTCTTTCTCCTCCACAAGTCTGAGAGATAAACAATTCTATGTTCCTCTAATTTATTTATAATCTCATTCTTTATGCCTAGGTCATGGACCCATTTTGATCTTATCTTGGTATATGACATTAAGTGTGGGTCCATGCCTAATTTCTGCCATACTAATTTCCAGTTATCCTAGCAGTTTTTATCAAATAATGAATTCTTATCCCCAAAGTTAGGATCTTTGGGTTTGTCAAACACTAGATAGCTATAGTTGACTATTCTGTCTTGTGAACCTAACATTTTCCACTGATCAACTATCTATTTCTTAGCCAATACCAAATGGTTTTGGTGACTGCTGCTTTATAATATAATTTTAGATCAGGTACAGCTAGGCCACCTTCATTTGATTTTTTTTTTCATTAATTCCCTTGAGATTCTCGACTTTTTATTGTTCCATATGAATTTTGTTGTTATTTTTTTCTAGATCATTAAAATATTTTCTTGGAAGTCTGATTGGTATAGCACTAAATAAATAAATTAGTTTAGGGAGTATTGTCATCTTTATTATATTTGCTCGGCCTATACAAGAGCACTTAATATTTTTCCAATTATTTAAGTCTGACTTTATTTGTGTGGAAACTTTTTTGTAATTTTGCTCATATAATTCCTGACTTTCCTTTCATAGATAGATTCTCAAATATTTTATGCTATCAACAGTTATTTTGAATGGAATTTCTCTTTGTATCTCTTGCTGTTGGATTTTGTTGGTGATGTATAAAAATGCTGAGGATTTATGGGGATTTATTTTGTATCCTGCAACTTTGCTAAAGTTACGAATTATTTCTAATAGCTTTTTAGTAGAATCTCTGGGGTTCTCTAGGTATACCATCATATCATCTGCAAAGAGTGATAGTTTGGTTTCCTCATTGCCTACTCTATTCCTTTAATATCTTTCTCGACTCTTATTGCAGAGGCTAGTGTTTCTAATACAATATTGAATAATAATGGTGATAGTGGGCAACCTTGCTTCACTCCAGATCTTACTGGGAAAGATTCCAGTTTTTCCCCATTGCATATGATGCTTACTGATGGTTTTAAATATATGCTCCTGACTATTTTAAGGAAAAGTCCATTTATTCCTATGCTCTCAAGTGTTATTATTAGGAATGGAAGTTGAATTTTATCAAATGCTTTTTCTGCATCTATTGAGATGATCATATGGTTTTTGTTTGGTTGGTTATTGATATAGTCAATTATGCTAATAGTTTTCCTAATATTGAACCAACCCTGAATTCCTGGTATAAATCCGACTTGGTCATAGTGTATTATCCTGGGGATGATTTTCTGTAATCTTTTTGCTAATATTTTATTTAAGATTTTAGCATCAATATTCATTAGGGAGATTGGTCTATAATTTTCTTTCTCTGTTTTCAACCTACCTGGTTTAGGTATCAGTACCATGTCTGTGTCATAAAAAGAGTTTGGTAGGACTCCTTCAATACCTATTTTTTCAAATAGTTTATTTAGCATTGGAGTTAATTGTTCTTTAAATGTTTGGTAGAATTCACATGTAAATCCATCTGGTCCTGAGGATTTTTTCTTAGGGAGTTGGTTGATAGTTTGTTCTATTTCTTTTTCTGAGATGGGACTGTTTAGGATATTTACTTCTTCCTCTGTTAGTTTGGGCAAGCTATATTTTGGAAGGTATTCTTCTATTTCATTTAAGTTGTCAAATCTTACCCCTTTTCCTCCCTGTTTCCGTATTCCCTTCCACTTAGCTTATTTCTTCCCTTTTCACTTTTCCCTTCTTACTTTTCAATGAGGTGGGAGAAGTTTCACCATAAATTGAATATGTCTAAAATTCTTCTCTTAAAACCAATTTTGAAGGCAGTAAGATACCCACTATATTCATCCCCCTCCATTCTTTCTCTCAGATATAATAGGTTTCCTTTGCCTCTTCATGAGATGTAGTACCCCCACTTTACCCTTTTTTCTGGTACAATGTCCTTTCCACATCTACTTTCTAGAACAAGGTATACATGTATTCTTTATACATCTTTTATATCAGAAATATAGTTCCCAAGATTAATCTTTACCTTTTTAGATCTCTCTTGAGTTCTATATTTGTAGATCAAACATTTTGTTAAGTTCTGGCTTTTTCATCAAAAATAGGTGAGATTCGCTTACTTCGTTGAATGTCCATCTTCTTCCCTGGAAAAAGATGCTCATTCTAGATGGGTAAGTTATTTTTGGTTGCATACCAAGTTCTTTAGCCTTTCGAAATATCATATTCCAGGCCCTTCGATCTTTTAATGTGGATGCTGCTAGATCCTGAGTGATCCTTATTGTGGCTCCTCGATACTTGAATTGGGTTTTTCTAGCTGCTTGCAATATTTTTTCCTTCGTCTGAGGGTTCTGGCATTTGGCCACTATATTTCTTGGTGTTTTTATTTTAGGATCCCTTTCAGTAGGGGATCGATGAGTTCTTTCAATGTCTGTTTTACCCTCTGTTTCTATGACTTCTGGGCAGTTCTCTTTGATAATTTCCTGGAAAATAATGTCCAGGCTCTTTTTTTCATCATACTTTTCTGGGAATCCAATGATTCTCAGATTGTCTCTTCTGGATCTGTTTTCCAGGTCTGTTGTCTTCCCCAGAAGGTATTTCACATTCTTTTCCATTGTTTGACTTTTTTGGATTTGCTTGACTGATTCTTCTTGTCTCCTCGAGTCATTCAATTCCAATTGTTCAATTCTGATTTTTAATGAAGTGTTTTCTTCACTCTTTTAAAATCTTTTTCTAATTGTCCCATTGAGTTCTTTTGTTCTATGGAATTTTTTTCCATTTCGCCAGTTTTGTTTTTTAGAGAGCTGTTTTCTGTTTCCAGTTCACTAATCCTATTTTTCAAGGATTTGATTTCTTTATCCAGTCTCTCTTTAAATGAGTGGGATGACTTCTCCAGACTCTCTTGCCAAGCCTCCCTCTCCTTTTCCCATTTTTCTTCTAGCTCCCTTGTGAGAGCCTTTTTAATTACTTCTATGAGGTTCATCTGTGCTGAGGAACAGATGATCTCCTTCTTTGGGGATTCACCTGGAGACTGTCTGTTTTTAGTCTTCTTAGCATTTGGAGTCTGCTCTCTATCTGTATAGAAGCTGTCAAGGGTTAAAGTCCTCTTCAGTTTTTTGCTCATTATGTCAAAGAATCAAAGACAAACTAGCAAAAAGAAAAAAATGATGACTGTTGGAGGGGTTGTGAACAATTCCAACCATTCTGGAGAGCAATCTGGAATTATGCCCAAAAGGTTATCAAATTGTGCATACCCTTTGATCCAGCAGTGCTACTATTGGGCTTATACCCCAAAGAGATACTAAAGAAGACAAAGGGACCTCTGTATGTGCCAAAATGTTTGTGGCAGCCCTGTTTGTAGTGGCTAGAAACTGGAAAATGAATGCATGCCCATCAATTGGAGAATGATTGGTTAAATTGTGATCTATGAATGTTATGGAATATTATTGTTCTGTAAGAAATGACTAGCAGGATGAATACAGAGAAGCTTGGAGAGATTTACATGAACTGATGCTAAGTGAAATGAGCAGAACCAGGAGATCATTATATATCTCAACAACGATATTGTATGAGGATGTATTCTGATGGAAGTGGATTTCTTTGACAAAGAAAAGATCTAATTCTGTTTCAGTAGATCAGTGATGGACAGAAGCAGCTACACCCAAAGAAAAAAGATACTGGGAAATGAATGTAAACTGTTTGCATCTTTCTTTTTCTTTCCAGGTTATTTTTACCTTCTAAATCCAATTCTTCCTGTGCAACAAGAGAACTGTTTAGTTCTGAACACATATATTGTATGTAGGATATACTGTGACTTATTTAACATGTATTGGATTGCTTGCCATCTGGGGGAGGGGGGTGGAAGGAGGGAGGGGAAAAGTTGGAAAAAAGGTGAGTGCAAGGGATAATGTTGTAAAAAATTACGTAGGCATGGGTTCTGTCAATAAGAAGTTATAATTAAAAAAAAAAAAAAAGAAAGCATTTGACAACATGGCTCAAAATATCATGGCAAAAGTATGGGAGCAAGCAAGAGACTTGTTTTACTCCATTGACAATTGGGAAAATATGAGATCATTGTCCTTTATCCAGAATCTGTGCCATCATGGAACTGGTATAAAACACTGCTGAAAGGGAATCAAATTTTGACATAATTTTACACGTCCTCACAACTGAAAGCATCAAAGACTTTGGTCAGATCAACAGATATTGTGTACGGATCTCTGTTCTATTCCTGGCATTTGTCCTGAAGTTGGCAGATACCACTTACCATATCAACTGTTCCTCAGTGTTTTCTGAGGCTCTCAGGTAGATGACTATATGAAAGATCAGTCTTTTAAGAACTTTGGCAAGAATCTTGCCAACAATGACAAAAAGAAAGAGCAGCCTTATGATTGTCACAGGATAATCTATTCCCTTTACCTTTATGGAAATGCACAATGAAAACATCCTTGAACTCCTGCAAGATGTGTGTGTGTGTGTGTGTGTGTGTGTGTGTGTGTGTGTGTGTGTGTGTGTATCTTGCTATATAATCCAAAAAATTTCAGTCAGCTTTTGTATGAGCAATTCTGCCTTATAAATTTCAGATGGAATAGAATAAACAACAGGCATTTTGCCACTCAAAGAAATCTAAAGGCATCCAAAAGCTTTTCTTTAGTTGTAACTTTAACTAGGAAGGCATTAACTTCAACCTGGGGTGGTCAATAGCTTCAGCAATGATTGATGATGGTCTGCTGAGAACACGATGGAAATCTCCCTAGGGATCAAACATGTCTTTCTCACTAATCAATGTGACTTCATTAGACTGAATAGTTGAGCTGGACCATCAGTCTTTGATCCATAAATAGCCTTCAGGGCATGATAAGAGCACTTTGTATTGTTACTTTCCATCTTCTTACTGAGCCAATAATCCTGCATCTCTGTATGCTTTCCTTATACTTTATATCTTTGATGGAACTAAATGTTGCCTTCTTAGAGATGGATGAACTATCCTGCTGGTATTTCTTTTGGAGATCTGGTTTTTCATTTAGGAGTTTCTGAAGTTCCTCATCATTTTTATCCACTTGATCTTGGTGTTTGCAAATGTTCTTCTGAATTTCTCCATCATTTTTATCTGAAAATTGATATTTGCAAGTGTTCTGACCCAGATAAGTAAATTCAGTGACAAATCTCTGAAAACTACCTATTCCTTTTCTTCTCTATTGTTATCAATTGTGTGGGTAACAGTTTTTCCTCAATGTTAGAATGAACTGTTTCTGCTTGGAGAAACACTCTTATATAGTAAGTCTTCTGACAGTTGTCTTGCCTTGGGACTGCCATTTTTATTGAATGTGAATATTTAGCCCGGAGAGGATATATCTATGATTGGGCCATCACGCTGCACCATGCATCACCTTCATCGCTCTCACAGCCTGTCTCTTTCCTTACAATCACATTGTCTATTAAATGCCAATATTTGCTACAAGGATGCATCCAGGAAGTTTTGTTGTGTTCTGGTAAATGACAGTGTTGGTAATAAGGACATGAGATACACAAGTCTTCAGTACTGAATAACATTTGCTGTTGCTATTTCAAATTCCAACTCAATTCCTCCCAAAGATTGTTTGACATGTCTCCCAGTCTGAGACTACTTTAGCATGAAAGTCACCTACATGAGAGAACTACAAACTTGTTCTCATTTGGAACATTGATGATGAGGTTCTCCAGGTCTTCATAACATTTTTCTTTGACCTTTATCAGGATTTGTCATGGTAGGAGCATAGATACTGATGATGGCATGGCATTTTCCTATAAGTGGCACTTGCATTGTCATGAGTCTTATCCATTCAGCAAATACTCAGTAGTAAGCTCCAAACCTCAAGAAAAATGCTGACTACAAGAAGTCTCTGATTTTGTCCTGACTATTAACTGTGGAGGCAAATGAAGTCTTTGAAACTAAGGTCTATTGTTACGAAGTTAGCTCTAAGATATAACTTCAGAACTTGAGAATCTTACAATAGTAATCAGTAGGGGTGATAAGATCTTATGACCTTACCCAAGTAGAATGTCCCAACGAACCTTTACAGAGAGGTCTTTGTTATTCTTTTTTTTTTTTTCTGCTGAGGCAATTGGGGTTGTGACTTACCCAGGCTCATATAGCTAGGAAGTGTTAAGTGTCTGAGACTATTTTTGAACTCAGGTCCTCCTGACTTCAGGACTGGTGCTTTATCCACTGTGCCACCTAACTCTCTCAGTTACCCATTTTTAAAGTAAAATATATGCAATTAAATATTTAAGTTTTTAAAACATTTTGATTATATTCTTTTCACAGTCAAAAATTACTTTTCTAATAATATTTCTAATGCAATGATTGCCCAAATACTATAAGAAAAAATTTAGAAACATTAATAACATATATAACATCATGTACTTAAAATTTGAAACAAGTTATTACCAGTCAGATTACTTTGATTCATTCAAATGCATTTCCAAATTATTCTACATAGAAAATCATTCATCTTATTATTTTTGTTATCATAAACTAATTACGGTACAGAGTAATCCAGTATGGAACAACTACATCCAATGGAAAAATAATATTTATATAGTGATTACCATATGCCAGGCCCTATGTTAATTTCGTGGTTGTGTTCAGTCATTTTCAGTTGTATCCACCTCTTTGTGAGCTCATTTGAGGATTTTCTTGGCAAAGATCTTGGAGCAGAAGTTTTGCCATTTTCTTCTCCAGCTCATTTTTACAAATAAAGCAATTAACGCAAAGATTAAGTGACTTCCCCATGGCTCTACAGCAACTAAATGTCCAAAGCCAGACACTGTATTAAGTAATTTACAAATATTGTATCATTTGATTCTCCCAACAACCTTGGGAGGTAGATGTCTTCATTATCTCATTTTACACATGAAGAAAATGAGGTGAATAATACATGACTTGCTGAATATCACAGATAATTTCTGAAACCACATTTGGACATCAGTTTTCTAATCCATAGTTCTAGTCTAGTATGTCTCTTATGCCAAATATCAAATTTGTTTTGCATTAAATTCGAATTGACCACTATTATCCTTATAGAACACATCTCATTGTAAATGAGACCACATAATTTAGTTTCAGTACAATAAAAAACTTCAAATGAAATTTGTGTACAATCACAGAAAGTAACATTTAGAACCTCAGATTCCCTCCAAAAGCCATAAGCAGCCTGCTCTTCAAATTTTGGAGGCCTGCATTATAACCTGAAAGGATACTGACTGTCTGAAATTGCTAACAGATTTTCTTGAAAAGTTTTCTCATAATCTTCTTATGGCAACAGAACCAAGAGCTTCTCTATCCTCTATCCAAACTCCAAATCTTTACCCCCTTAAACTTCTATTCATGAAGTCATTATAAAACTGACTTTAATTTTCCTTAGCTTTCTAACTCTTTCCTTTTACCCTTACTTGCTTAAACTTTCTTTCTTGTTTCCTTTTTATAACTCTCAAGGGGACTTAAATTATAACCTACTAATTTACCCAAATAATTAAGTTCTGCTGAATCATTTCCAAATGGGTTCCACAAAACAATAAAAAAACAAAATGGAAAGAAAAATTCTTTCCTGGTCTCATCTGTTAGAGGCAGAAAGAAAGAACCTCAAAGTTTTCGTCCCTTTCTCCCATAGAGAGTGTGGTCAAAAATCAGTACAAGTAAATAGATCACTTTGAGATTTCTTTTTTTTAAATTTCTTTTTTAAATTTTTAAAGCTTTTTATTTTCAAAATATATGCATAGGATAATTTTTCAAATTGATCTTTGCATAGCCTTGTGTTTCAGATTTTTCCCTCCTTTACCACACTCCCTCCCCTAGATGGCAAGCAATCCAATATATTATACATGTTAAAATATATATATATATATATATTATATATATATATATATATATATATATATAATATATATATATATATATATATATATATATATATATATATATATATATATATATATATATATTTAAAATGCAAGTGAACAACAACAAAAAGTCACTTTGAGATTTCATTAGTTTCCTTGACCAGCTCCCCTTTTAAGTTCCTTTTCCATCCTTGAGCATTGTAAAAATTGATCTCTATTACACACAATGTGATGTGGAGGTGGAGACAGGGGTGACAGTCCCATATAGTGGTGGCTGTTTCCAGGGTCCTTTTCAGTTTTCTAAATCTTCTTATTATTTCTTAATGTCTTTTCCTCAGCCTTTTCCCTTGAATTTCAGAGATCCTTGAAATAATCCTAAAAATCTCATTTTTGTTCTTTTTTTAATTAAAGTTTTTTATTTACAAAACATATGCATGGGTAATTTTTCAACGCTGACCTTTGCAAAGCCTTCTGTTCCAAATTATCTCCTCCTTACTGTGAAGACCATGTTAGCACCCTTGATACTTTAGAATCAGCTGGAGTCAGGATCAGCAAAAATCCTTGATCTTTATTCTTTGTGGACATGAATGGAATGGCGATATGAAGTGAGAGCAATTGGGACACAAATATGCCAGGAGTGATTCTGGCTCTCTCACTCCATTCCCTAAATCCTCCACCCAATCTCCTATACAACAGATCAAACTTGCACAGAGTAGTGGATAGGGCCATTCTTTCTCCAAGCATATACTAATAGAGTATTGTCCAATTGCTAATTAGCCTTAAGTGCTTGGACCTCAGTGCATCTGTTCAGTTTCAGCCCATTACACTTTCCCCCTTCCCTAGATGGCAGGTAGTCCAATACGTGTTAAAATATATGCTAAATCTAATATATGTACAAATATTTATACAGTTATTTTGCTGCACAAGAAAAATCAAATCAAGAAGGAAGAAAAAAACTGAGAAAGAAATTACAACACAAGTATACAACAACAGAAAGAGTAAGAATGCTATGTTGTCCATACTCATTTCCCAAGGCTCTCTCTCTGGGTGTAGATCACTGAACAATTGGAACTGGTTTGAATCGTCTCATTGTTGAACAGAGCCACATAGATCAGAATTGATGGTCGTATAGTCTTCTCCTGGTTCTGCTCATTTCACTTAGCATCAGTTCTTGTAAGTCTCTCCAAGATTCTCTGAAGTCATCCTGTTGGTCATTTCTTACAGAATAATAATATTACATAACATTTATATACCATAATTTATTCAAGGCGGGCCGGGACCGGGTCTTCTTGGAGTCGGGTTGCTTGGGAATGCAGCCCAAAGCGGGTGGTAAACTCCATCTAAGGCTAAATACCAGCACGAGACCGATAGTCAACAAGTACCATAAGGGAAAGTTGAAAAGAACTTTGAAGAGAGAGTTCAAGAGGGCGATTTCCAATCGATGGGCATCCACTCAGTTTCCAGTTTCTTGCCACTACAAGAAGGGCTGCCATAAACATTTTTGACCTTGTGGATCCCTTTCCCTCTTTCAAGATCTCTTTGGGATATAAGCCCTGTAGAAACACTGCTGGGTCAAAGGGTATGCACAGTTTGATAACTGAGATACCTTCAAATTACTCTTCAGAATGATTGTATCCGTTCACAATTCTACCAACAATGTTTCAGTGTCCCAGTTTTCCCGCATCCCCTCCAACATTCATCATTATCTTTTCCTGTCATCTTAGCCAATCTGAGAGGTGTGTAGTGGTATCTCAGAGTTATCTTTTTTTTTCTTTTTTTAATAACCTTTTATTGATAGAACTCATGCCAGGGTAATTTTTACAGCATTATTTATCCCTTGCATTCACTTCTGTTCCGATTTTTCCCCTCCCTCCCTCCAACCCCTCCCCCAGATGGCAAGCAATCCTTTACATGTTGAATAGGTTACAGTATATCCTGGATACAATATATGTGTGCAGAACTGAACAGTTTTCTTGTTGCACAGGGAGAATTAGATTCAGAAGGTATAAATAACCCGGGAAGAAAAACAAAAATGCAAGCAGTTTATATTCATCTCCCAGTGTTCTTTCTTTGGGTGTAACTGCTTCTGCTCATCTTTGATCAATTGAAACTGAATTAGCACTCTTTATCAAAGAGATCCATTTCCATCAGAATACATCCTCAAACAGTATCATTGTTGAGGTATATAATGATTTCCTGGTTCTGCTCATTTCACTTAGCATCAGTTCATGTAAGTCTCCCCAGTCCTCTCTGTATTCAGAGTTGTCTTAATTTGCATTTCTCTGATCAATAGTGATTTGAAGCACCTTCTCAGTTTCAATTTTTTCATCTGAAAATTGTCTGTTCATATCCTTTGACCATTTATCAATTGGAGAATGGCTTGAATTTTTATAAATCTGAGTCAATTATCTATTTTAGAAATGATTGCCTAGGCTTTTTAATTTTAAGTCTTCTGTTTAGTATCCAATGACCAGATTTTTATCTGGCCAGATTTTCCTATTAATTTTCCCAATCCCTACCAAGACTCACTGCTCAGTTGTGGATCTAAGCAGAAGAATTTATTTGGTCCCAAGCTACAATAGCTGGTCTATCAGAGAATTCACAGAAAACTCACCCCTCCTGCTTCCTTTTGAACACTGTATTCCCTGCAATGAGACACTTAATGCTTGTTTGTCCATTGTCTTTCCTATCTCCTACACAAGAACCTTCTCTTCTTTGTGCACAAATGAGAAGAAAAAAAATAAAATTGGGGTTTAAGGACTTACTTTTCCATATCAGGTCCATTCTCTGAGGGGCCCCATAGCTGTGAATATAACACACTCGAAGGAATTGCAAATCAGCTTTTACTGAGGCAGATATGGCTTGTGAATTGGGAATGAAAAGGAGGCAAGAGGGAAGAGGAGAGAGGTCAGAGAATACAACTGTTTCTCAGTCTCCTTGTATCATTATTGTCTCACATGGAGAAATCTATTCTGCTGATCAAAATTAGATTCCCAGCAGCCATTAGCAGATGGCTCCCATAACACCCAGCAGCCACTAACAGGATGCTCCCGTAACAATTATCTGACAAAAATTCCAGACAAAACTGAAAAATAGATATAGGCCAACAGCTTACTCTCTATACCAAGATAAGATCCAAATGAGTTCATGATTTAGACAAAAAAAGGTGATATTATAAGCAAATTAGGAAAGCAAGGAATAGTTTACCTGTCAATCTTTGGAGAAGAATTTATGGCCAAAGAAGAAGTAGAGAACATTATAAAGTGCAAAATGAATAATTTTGATTACATTAAATTAAAAAGATTTTACAAAACAAAACAAATGTAGCCAAGATTAGAAAGGATGCAGAAAGATAGGATAAAATTTTTGCAGGCATTGTTTCTGATAAAGGTCTCATTTCTAAAAGAGAGCTGTGTCAAATTTATAAGAATACAAGTCATTCCCCAATTGATCAAAGGATATGGACAGACAACTTTCAGATAAAGAAATTAAAGCCATCTATACTCATATGAATAAATGTTTAAAATAACCATTGATTAGTGAAATGCAAATTAAAGCAACGTTGAGCCATCACTTCATAAAAGAAGTGATCAGATTGGCTAAGATGACAGCAAAAGATGATAACTATTGGAGGGGATGTGGAAAAAGTATATCACTAATGCACTGTTATTGGAGTTGTGAATTGATCCAGCCATTCTGGGGAGCAATTTGGAAAGGGCTATGAAACTATGCATAACTTTTGATCCAGCAGTGTCATTGTTGGGTCTATACCCCAAAGAAATCATAAAAAAGGGAAAAGTATCCACATGTGCAAAAATGTTGGAAGTAGCTCTTTTTGTAGTGATAAGGAACTGGAAATTGAGCAAATGTCTATCCATTAGGGAATGCCTGAATAAGTATATAAATGTTAGAATCTTATTATTTTATTAAAAAAATAATGAGCAATCTGATTTCAGAGAAGCCTGAAAAGACTTACATGAACTAATGCTGAGTGAAGTGAGCAAAACCAGGAAAACATTGTACACAGAAACAGCAAGATTATGTGATGATCAACTCAACTATGATAGACTTAGCTCATCTCAGCAATAGAATGATCCAAGACAATTCCAATAGTTTTAGGCTAGAAAATGCTCCTTGCATCCAGAAACAGAACTATAGAGATTGAATGTGTATTGAAGCATACTATTTTCACCATTTTTTTTGTTTGTTTGCTTTTTCTTTACCATGTTTTTTTTCTTTTTTGTTTTGATTTTCTTTTATGACATGACTAAGAGAAATATGTTTTAAATGATTGTAAATGTACTACCTATATCAGATTGATTGTGGTTTTGAGGAGGGAGAATATAAGGAATGAAGAGAGAAAAAAAAATTGGAACTAAAATCTTGCAAAAATGAATACTGAAAACTCTTTACATGTAATTAAAAAATATTGAAATTAAAAAACAACACATGCAGCTGCCTTTTTCTATCCTTGGGTTGCTATATATTTTGGCTGCCCTACCTTCCAATTGATACCTGCCATGTATTTTGGGACACACCCACTTTTGGACACTCCTTAGGATTGGGCTGGCACATATAACTAAGAAAGGGGTATGTAAAATCATGGGTTCACATATTAATTTATCGTTAGTAGCTAAATTCAGTACAGTATATGGTTAAGCCAAAGGCCAAAGAAGGCAACATGAAAAGAGATATTCGCTTATTTATCAATTATTCCCCAGACTCAAAGTCTTTGATTCTTCAGACTCACACTGGCCAGATTTTTACAAGTGAAGAAGCTGAAGCCCAAAGTGAGGAAATAATTTGTGAAAGATCTTGAACACAACTCCTTTTTCCCCATTTTCTCACTCCCCCACTCCCAATCCGAGAAAGTGTAGCACCTCCCTAAGATACCAAGTTTCTTCCCAGTTTTGGTATTGATTGAATGGAAAGAGTTCCCACAATCGCAATAGTTGATAATGTTTTTTTTTTCCTTTTTTTTATTTTAAATTTTTATTTAATAATTACTTTATATTGACAGAATCCATGCCAGGGTAATTTTTTTTACAACATTATCCCTTGCACTCATTTCTGTTCCGATTTTTCCCCTCCTTCCCTCCGCCCCCTCCCCTAGATGGCAAGCAGTCCTATATATGTTGGATATGTTGCAGTATATCCTAGATACAATATATGTTTGCAGAACCGAACAGTTCTCTTGTTGCACAGGGAGAATTGAAAGTTGATAATGTTTTTAATCACTGCAGGGTAGATTTTGCTTCCCCTTCTCCTCCCTCACCCCCCCCCCCCACTCGCCCATCAAACCCCATAATTTCACTGAGGAGAGGAGCTTCTCCCCACCACAGCTACAGGACAATAAATCGTCTGGAGTCTGTGATTTACCCAGAGACACGCAGCCCTTTAGTATGGAAGGTGGAACTTTTACTGAGCTTAGCCCGACTTCGAGGCCAGGAGTCCTTTATTCTGCTTCTCTAGTCCATAATATGTTAATAACGCTCGTTCAGATGCTGAAGCTTTTACCAGAAAACTTACTACAAGTCAACTAGCCTGCTTCATTCTGTATAAATTCCACTAGTCCTTTCCCTCAGAAATTTCAAAGTAATATGTCTTTCCCGAGATGAGAGCCTCGTGGCTAACACAACTATAGGTTACACGGACATCCAACCTCTAGGTTTCGTGACACTTCTAGGTGCCCGCCTTTTTGCCAGTGAAAGGGGATCGAATGCTAACTACAATGCTTTGATTTTGCTCTTTCCCCTCGCCGACGCAGCGGAAGGCAACGGCTGGGAGCGAGGTTCCTAATGAACTTTGGTCGCGCGGGCCGTCTGTTGTGCGCAGCTTGCCGACTTCAGGTGCGGGAGGAAAACGCAGCTGCAGTCGCTATACATAGGTTCTTCCTTGCCATGTTTTGGAAGAAAGTCGTAACTGCGGGAGTATTATTACTGCTGGGCTACAGCTCAGCTTTGTGGAGGTAACGGATTAACCTGGGGCAAGGGGTGAGCGATTTCTCTCCGGGAGTTGCAGGCGGCTCCTACGCGCCGTGGGAAACTTGGGTATCAAATGGGTTCAGTTCAATTCAGTTTTATTTATTTCCCTTCTGTTCCATAACGAAGATAGAGGAGAAAGCCGCTGATCTTAGTACTCCTATCCCAATGACCCCATTTCTGTATTAAGCTTTCCTTTTCCTCAAAACTCATCCTTCTGCAAATAGTTGAAAAAATGGAATCAAACAATGGGAATTAGTGTGAACAGCACTAATATACCTAATTTAATCAAAAATCCATGAAAGAATGCAGCTCTTAAGTGCTTTGTATAAAAAAGGAAGAAGCAATCATACCAAGGCAAAGATACACACACACACACACACACACACACACACACACACACACACACCGTAAATTCTTTGAGGAGAGAAACTGTTTTGCCTTTGCACTTCAGCAGTCACTTATAAAATACTGGTCGACTATTTCACAGGATTGTTTTGAAGATGAAACAAGATGATGTAAATCATCTCTCTCACTGAAACCCTAACGCACCTTTTCTGGCTAGTAATAGGCAGGAAAAAGTGAGGGGTGGTGAATGGGAGATTCTTTACCCAATAGATCCCCTTGTGTTCTAAGTACTGAAATGGTTATCAGTTTATCTTCATTTATATAAAGTGAAACCTGTAAATATCAATTGCTCGATGTTTTTTTTTCTGAGATCTATCATAAAAAGATAAATAAGCGGATAACTTTATTATTATATACCTTTTTATCCTGAGTTTAATGCATATTCGGCCTAATATCCTTTAGCATTTAGGACTAGAATTCTGGGTGGAGAACTCAACTTCAGAATGATCCTTGAGAAAAGAAAAGCTACATCTTTAGTGTAAAAAAAAATCAGCTATAGTCAGAATATTATACTTGCTAAGGCAGGACAGAAAAGAGTACTTAGTCACATTAAGAAGATTTTCAACAATAGTTGAGTCATATAACTATTTTCTGGGCAACTTATCTTCCATTCTTGGCAGAGGACCTTTACAAAATCCTACTTTACCAAGAAAATAAAGGTGAGCTGTCTGGTTTCTCCTACCCCAGATTTCAATACCTCTACATCTTTATCCATATTCCTATTCCCCTATTCTTCAATCTTTAAGGAAGCAAGATCGTTGAGGGCAGGGAATAATTTGTATTCCCAGTATCTTGCAAGCAATAGGTGCTTAAATGAATGTTTTAGGGTGGTTTTTCTTTTGGTTGATTTGGCCCTTCTTTGCCAAGATCAATTCTCCTTGTGCTCTGGATCACATCTCTTTCTGTTTCCCTTCCCTTTATTCCCTTTGTTCTATCTGCAGTCCATCCTGAAGTTGCTTCTCAATTGTCTAGAAATATCTTTAAAAACTTCCTGTGAGGCTGTGAAAATGGAAAGCAGGGTTCTATACAAGGGATGCTTCAAAGGTAGAAGTGATGTGACTATTTTACAGGGTAAATATTTGAAGTGAGATTAGAGAGAGATATCAAGAATTGTGAGTCTGTACATGAACTGATGCTGAGTGAAATGAGCAGGACCAGGAGATCATTATATACTTCAACAACAATATTATATGATGACCAATTCTAATGGACGTGGCTCTCTTCAATAATGAGATGAACTAAATCAGTTCCAATAATGTAGTAATGAATAGAACCAGCTGAACCCAGTGAAAGAACTTTGGGAAATGAGTATGAAACACTACATAGAATTCCCCTTCCCTCTATTTTTGTCCTCCTGCATTTTTTATTTCCTTCACAGGTTAATTGTACATTATTTCAAAGTCTGATTCTTCTTGTGCAGCAAAATAACTGTATGGACATGCATACATATATTGTGTTTAACATATACTTTAACATATTTAACATGTATTGGTGTATCTGCCATCTGGGGAAGGGAGTGGGAGGAAGGAGGGGGAAAATTGCAATTGTCAATGCACATGTCTTGTAAATAAAAAGCTGTAATAATAATAATAATAATAAAAAGAATTATGAGTCTGCCTAACCCACAATATCAGGATGTTAGCATAAAGGTAATAGAGGTTTGGAAGGGAAGAGAGTTTGGGGAAAAAGAAAGTGAGTTCTGTTTGGAACATACTAAATTTAAGATGCCTATGCAGCATACACTTTTAGATGTCCAGTAGGCAGTTGATGATTCCAGACTGGAGATCAGGAAAGTAGTTTGGTGAGAAATGAATCCATGGGAACCTGATGGGATTACCAACTAAGATAGCATAGGACAAGAGCACCCTGAACAGACCCTTAGAGGATCCCTATTCTTAGTGTTGATGACTTGGACAAAGATCCAGCAAAAGAGACTCAGAAGTAATCAGAAGAATCAGGCTAGAGAAAAAATGTCATGAAAAATAGAATGTATTCAAAAGAAGTGATCAGTAGTGTCAAAGGCTGCAGAGAGGTCAAGAAAGATGAGGATTGAGAAGTCCATTACAATTGACAATGAAGATATTATTGGCAACTTTGAAGAGAACAGCAGTTTCAGTTCCATGATGAGGTCAGAAGACAGACTAAAGAGTTAAAAGAGAATGAGAAATAACTTTACAAAAGGGAAAGGGAGAGGGGAGTGGCTACCTCTCCTGCAGCTGAGATGAAGATCTCCTCTACTAATATTATTGTACTGCAATAGTGCTCCCTCTTTTCCTTATTTTGCTTGATTCTTTATATCCTTTACTTTTCCACATGGATTTTGTTACTTTTTTTCTGATTCTGCAAAATACCTCTTCGATAATTTATACTGATCTGGCATTAAATTAACTTTCATTCCTGTTGTCATGTTCCTGCTATTTAATAGTGAGCATTCCTTCAGCTATTTAGATTCTTTATTTCTTTAAGAAGAACTTTATAATTATATCTATGGAAATATTTTATGTGATTTGGTAGATTGATGCCCAAGTATTTTATTCATTTCATATTGATTTGAATGGGATTTCACTTCATATTATTTTTCTCTTGGTCTCTATTATTTTGCAACTTTGCTGAAGCTATTGATTGTCTCAATATCTTTACTGATTCCCTAGGATTTTAAAAAATAAATCATCATGTCATTAGTAAATAGAAATAGATTTATCTCCTTTTTACCTATCTTTATGTCTTAATTTCTATTATCTTATTGCTAGTTTTAGCATTTACAGAATGATATCTGATAATAGGGAGGGAAGCAGGCATCCTTGCTTCATTCCTTTCTTGGAAAAACTTGTGTGTACTCATTTCATATTTGCTTATTTGGGGTTTTGGATACATACTTTTTATGATATAAAAAAAGTTCTTCTATGCCTATAGTCTGTAAGTTGTTTGGGATAGAGGGAGAGATTGTACTTTATCAAAGGCTTTTTTCCCCAAACTTTTTTGATAATCATGTGGCTTTGAATGCTTTTGTTTTTAATATGATTATGTTGATTGTTCTCCTGAATTCAAGCTATCATTGCATACTTGGTCTAAATACAATTCAATCATGTTGAATGATTTCCTTGATGATCAATGTAATCTGTTTGATAGGAATTAATTTTTAAAATTTTAAATTGATATTCATTGATATTATTCTATAGTTTTCCTATACTTTATCCTTCCCTAGTTAAAGTATTAGGACTATATTTATCTCATTAAAAAGAATATGGTAGTATACTTTCTTCAATTTTTGAGAATCATTACTTGAGAGTATTAGTACCAAATATTCTTTAACAGTTTAATAGAATTGTCTAGTGAATCCATCAGAACCAGGGTTTTTGTTGCTATTGTTATTATTGTTTTTATTTGGTAGTTTTTTAATAACTAGTTCTACTTTTTTTTCTGGGATTGGATTATTCACAACATCTATTTAGTTTGAGGGTATTCCTCCTTTTTTGTGTATCCTATTTTGGTAGCATTTAACTGCATAGTATACTGGTTCTGATAATTCTTTCCATTTCCTTTAGTTTTGTTGTGATTTACCTTGTTTCTTTGCTCCTTTGTTGATTACTTTTGTCCTCTTTTTAAAAAATCAAATTGAGTAAAGGTTTATCAATATTATTAGTCTTTCAAAAGACTTATCTAACATGTCTATAGTTTTAGGGGATTTCCAGTTAATTTCTCCTCTACTATTTAATACCTGCTATTTTGTCATCATTTTAGATTGGCTTATTTGTTGACTTGTTATTTTTTAAATGCCTATCCAGTCCATTAATCCTTTCTTTTTATCTTTTATTAGTATTATATTTGTGGGGATAAAGTTTCCACTTGAAATTGCTTTAGCTGCACTCCAGAAATATGATGTATTATTTCATCATTATCTTTTTTCTTATAATTGTTGATTGTTTTATGATTTCTTCTTTACTTATTCATTATTTAAATTTTTATTAGCAGTCCATTTGGATCTGTGTCTTTTATTCATGCTTCCTGAACTGATTACTATTATTTATCTCATTGTGATCTATAAAGATGTTTACCAATTTGTTAACATTTGTTTGCAATAATTGTGCTCTAATAGATATATTTTATAATAGTTCCATGTGATTTGAGAAATATATATGTGTGTGTGTTTATATATATATATGCATATATATAAACACACACATATAATATATATTCTTTAGCAGTATTGAGTTGCCATAAGGTTTTTTTTTTTTTAATTTTAGTTTCTCCAGCAATTTGTTCAGTTCTTTATTTTTCCTTTTGTTTATCTTTCTGGTAGATTTGTCGAAAACAGAGAGCATTGAAATATCCTGTCACTCTTATATTACTGCCTTCATGTAGTTCAGTTAATTTTTCCTTTATTAATTTGGAAAGTAAGGCATTTATAGCATATGTTGATATTGATATACTGCTTCCACTTATTCAGACTAATGCTGGTTTGCTGGTTCGAGGCCAGGGTAGAAGATTAACCTTTATTCTCACCTTGATGCAACCAATCTTTCTTGCTGATCTAAGTTGTCTTTGCCTGGAAAATTGTTCTGCTCCATTTTTTAATGTGTTCTGATTTTCTAAAATTTGTTTCTAAAATTTTAAAAAACCTTATGTTTTAAGGTATTTGGAGAAATTTGGGAGAGAGCTCCTCTGCTATCTTGGCTCCCCCTACCTTTCTTTATATCTCCTTGATTTTAGTATTGGAACAATATTTGTCTCATAAGATAATTTGGTAGGATGCCTTCTTTATTTCTGCAACTAATTTTTGTAATATTGGAGTTAATTATTAGAATATTTGATTGAATTCACTTATTGGAAGATAATTTTTTTTGGAGTCATTTTCTCACTCATTCAGTTTTTTCCCTGAAATTGGATTATATAAGTAGTATATTTCTTGTTTGTTAACTTGAGCCATTTTTGAAAGCAAATATTCATCCATTTCATTTAATTTATTTGTCATTAATTTAGCAAAAATAATTTTTAATTCCTCCTTAGGTATTATAATAAATTCTTTCATTTTAGATTTAGATTTTAGGAAAATTCATACCTTGATTTTCCTTTAAATGTCTTTTTCAAATCAAAGTAGCTAATTTGACAATTCAGCTCCAACTTTTATTTATCAGCCCAATTTTTTTTTTTTTTATTGTTGGTGGTGGTGGTGGTAGTTTTATTTATCTCTTTTCTCTCCTCCAGAATTTTTATTTTTTCATTTGTCACTTTTCCAGTTTTAAAAAGAATATATATGCTCAATTTGTTGATCTCTTAATTCTCTTTTGTTATGCATTTATACAATGCTTTAAGATTTGCGAAGTACTTTACCAATATTTCATCTTAATAATAATGTTTTAGAGATCTCGTTCAAGAAAACTCACTTATTATTTGGAATATAAATCAATAAAAAATTTAGTCTGTACGTGTTACATGTTGAAGCTTTTATTTTCAAAACATAATCAAGGATAATTTTTCACCACTGACTCTTGAAAACCTTATGTTCCAATTCTTCCTCCCCTTCCTTTTACCCCCTCTGTTAGATGGCAAGTAATCCAATATATGTTAAACATGGTAAAAATATATGTAAAACCAATATAGTCATATGCATTTATACAATTATCTTGCTGTACAAGAATCATATCAAAAAGGAAAAAAATGAGAAAATAAAATTCAAGCAAACAACAATAAAAGAAGTGAAAATGCTATAGTGTGATCCACACTCAGTTCTCACAGGCCTCTCTTTGAGGATATATGGTTCTCATCACAAGATTATTGGAAATGGCCTGAATCTAGACCCATATTTCTCTTTGGAATAAGTTGGCTTCTGAATATGAGCCATTTTCTACAAGTACATGAAATAAATAGAAAATACATTGTCATACTTGATAATCAGTTGATAATTAGTTATTGGTTTTTGGAGCCATTTATGGTTCCTCAGGGGAGGATAGATAGAAACTTTATAATCTTCTAATCTATCATTGACCATGGTAATAGTGTAAGAAAGGATGGTCTCTGTTTATTTTTTGGTTTGCCTTGCAAAAAACTCAATAAAAGAAGAGAAAACATAGGAGTAAAATATGATAGTTCCCTTGAAATTGAGATTTATTCTAAAATGCCATAACTCATATCAAGAAAAGATACAGTCCCATTCTTTCTGTAAGTTTTTTCCTCTGTTAAGATCTCATAGAGATCTTATGACACAGAAATTTTTGAGTTGCCTTATTAATATTTTCTTCAGTAAATTAATTGTTTCTATGATTTATTTAATCTTTGATCCACTCATGCTTTAGGATTGTATAGTCTCCAATTATATTGGAATCCTTTAAATTTCTCTTTATTTAGTTATATATTTTTGCATTGTTATGATTAGTAAAGGATATATCTAAAATTTTCTTTTTGTTTATGAGTTTTTTGTGTGTCTTAGCACATGGTCAGATTTTAAAGGTATCATTTAAAGTACTCTTTTAAAAAAAATTTGTTTATTAAAAAAAAAAGAATAGAACAAAAAAAAGAAAAAGAAACTAAAATGAAACAGAACATTGCCATGTTCCCAGCAGAACATCAGGGAGGATTCAAAATATGTATCAATAAATTACCAATTCAAGAAAGGATATATAATAGTAGAAGAAATTATATTCATAAATTGTAGAGGGCTGAAACTTTGAACAAGTGTACTTGAATCAGACAACTGAGCACTTAAATTTAATTACCTATTTGATATGAGACAATGACTCTATTAGCATATGTTTGGATAAATGGCTCTCTTCACAGTTGATGCTGGCTGAATGTTTGGTGTTAAGAGAATCCTAGGCAAGGATTAGAAGGTGGGGTAAGAGAGGCCAAGTGACTTGGCGGCAGAACAAGGAGGAGAGAAACTCGAGATTCTGGACTCCAGAATCGAGGAGAGATCTTTGACAAGCCTCGTGGCAGCTTGTCTACATCCTCTACTTCTCCCCCTAAAGACCAAGGACTTTAATTCATCCTGACTCTGGCTGACTCTGAAACCCTCCAGGGAGCTAGCCCGTACTTTACAATAAGTGTCTATCTTTTCTTTGCTTCCTTGTAGGCTGCTGTTTTATCTCTGCTGTGCACTTTTTACTTTATTCTCTTTTCCCCATTTCATCCTCTCTTTCATCCCTCAAGCAGACTATAGTTAATTGTAGTTATATTTACATATATACAAAAGTATATATATGGAGATATATACATATACATACCCCTACTCACCCCATCTGCATCCACACACACATACATCTAAATTCACACCCACAAACCACACATATCTATATTTATATATACATACATAGCATAACATGCACACATATATTCAAACACACACACACATATATATCCATACACACATTTACCCATATGTAAACATGCATCTACAATAATATTAGTATAACTGACATATTAGATATCTCTTTTGATTGAATCTTCAAGTTTGATTTTGTCTAGGATCAATGATTACTAGCCATACTTTTTTCCCCAGTAAATTCTACTCCTGATCCTTGTTGTAGTGTTTATATATAATTCTTTTTTCCCCTATCCCTGCTAATTCTTCTGCTTTAATTCTGCTCCTTAACTTGCACTCAGGAATCCCTTTCTTATCTTCTTCCTTACTTTTTGCTTCCCCTTTTGTTCATTCCTTTATTTCTTTATAGATTTTGAAGGGTGTTATACTCTTTCTAGTATATAAATAATGTTGCCTATTTAACCCATTTCTGATGTGGTTTTCAGAACCATGAGCCTTCCCTTCCCTCTAATCTATTCTTCCTCTGTATTTTATTTGATATAACATAATTACTATTTTTACTGTTTCCTAAGCAGTTTTGCTTTTTAGAGTCAGATCATACTCAACTCTGCCCAACCTTGTATTTTGAGCTATCCAATTGTTGATGTCAATCTTAAACATGTAGTATGAATTTCCATGTAGAAAACATAAACAATTTATCCATGTTAAGTTCCTTAAAATTGATATTTGATATTGGCTTTTATATTAAATTTTCTGTTTTGATTGATAAAAAATCCTGAAAATCTGCAAGTTTGTTGAATATCTATTTTATTCTCAATTCAGGATTTCAGATAATTTTGCTGGATATCTTTCTGGCTGCAAGCCACAATTGTCAATAAATACGATCTATTGTAGCTGCTGCTTAGTCTTGTAAAATTCTAATTGTACCTGCACAATATTTGAATTGTCCTTTTTTTTGTTTCTTGCAAAATTTACTCTTTGATCTGGGGGTTTCAAAATTTGGCAATAATATTCCTGTATGTTTTTTACATAGGATCTCTTTGAGTGATGATCATGAATTTTTTTTTTTATTTCTACTTTCCCCTCATGTTCTATCACTCCAGGGTAATTTTCTTAGATTATTTCTTGAATTATTGTGTCAAGATTCTTTTTTTTTGGTTACACTTTCAGGTAGTCCAATTATTTTTATATTTTGTCTTCTTGATTTGTTCTTCAGAAACAAATTTTGTTTTTCTTATAAGATGTTTCACATTCTGTTCTATTCTCTTTATTCTTTATATTCTGTTTTGTTATTTCTTGCTTTCATAGCTTTACTGGCTTCCCCTTGCCCAATTCTAATTTTCAAAGCATTATCTTCATCTTTAAGACTGTAGCTCCTTTTCTAGTTGATTAATTTTGTTTTCATAATTTTCTTGCTTTCTTGGATGGTTTTTATTTTAGTTTTTTCTCAATGTCTTTCATTATGATTTTTGAATTCTTTAAGTTCTTCTATAAATCTCTCTAGGCAGGGAGCCATTTAATGTTACTCTTTGGGGGTAGAAGAAGCTTTATCTGCTTGTGTTCTCCTTTGAATGAACTCCACTCTTCCCTATTCCCATGATAAATTTTTTATATGGTTAGTTTTTTCTTTGCAAGCTCATTTAAATATATATATATATATACAGAGAGAGAGAGAGAGAGAGAGAGAGAGAGAGCACGAGCAAAATGCTTATTAGCATAAACACCTCTAATCCTTGTTTAGAGGATGGTACCTCTAGCTTCATTTCATTTCTCCCCGCTGACCTCAAACCAAAAGCTCCATTCTCCTGTAGGTCTCCACAGCCAACAGCATCCAGCTTCACTGCTTCTGTATTCACCAAGAGGGCTTGTTCTTTCTTGTCCAAGGCCAGAGGTAAAAGTTCCTGTATCTGAAGCTGAGGCTCCAGTCTGACTCAACTTGCCTCAGGGTTTCCCCACTTGGAGTTTCTAAGAAGTTACCCTGGAGGTATTTGCACTTCATTTTGGTTGATCCCCAGTCTAGAGTCTTCAGAAGTTCTTGAGTTGTACCTGAAGGACCCTGTTCTACCCCAAGTCCTCTTAATTTTTCACCAGTCCATGTTCATCCTTCATCCTAAATACAAATTTGTTCTGTTTGTAGGGTAATCTGAAGAGCTTGAAATGTACTCATCTAGTCTGCCATTTTCCCAGAATTGTCTCCTCCAAAGTGTTCTGTATAATTCCCATTCAAAAACTGAGATATATTACACCTAACTTTTCTAAAATTCTATTCAGTTTCTTAACCTCTTTCCTATTTATCCTGTTATCTTAAAAGGAGCACATTAGTTCACAGCAATTATTGTTTTGCTATCTGATTCACCCTCAAATTTCATTAGCTTTTCTTTGAACAATCAGCATGACATTTGGTATATATATATTAACAATAAATATTGTTCAATTATTTATAGTACCTTTAAACATCATATATAGGTTGCCTGCAAATTTCTTTTAGCTGTTTTGTATGCTTTACTGTTGCCTTATCTGAGATCACATTTATCATCAAGGCTTTTATTGGATCCTCCTCTATATGATGGAGGGAGGATTCTAGGAGGATGGCATAATAGGTTGGTAAATTTCAAGCTCTCCATATTTTCCCTACAAATAGAACAAATTTGCACCCTGTGAAAACATGGACTAGTAAAAAATCTAGAAGACGGGGCAGAACAGGGGTTCTGCAGGTACAATTCAAGAAGATTTGAAGACTCCATTAACCAATGTAAAGTGCAAACACTTCCAGGGTAACTCCAAAGAAACATCAAGTGGGGAGTCCTGTGGTCAGCAGACTGTGGCTGAAGACTTAGCAAAAGCCACAGAAACTTTCACTTCCTGGACAGTGTGTAGAATCAGAGTCTGAGTCCAGTAGGACTGAATAAAACTTGACTGATTAGGAACACCAGTCCCAGCTGTGGTCTTGGGTAAAAAGGAACCAGAGGAGCAGATAGGTTGCTGGCTGCAGGCACTTGTTAAGGGGAGAAGAGCTCTTATTTTGGGATTCTAGGTTAGAGAACAGAGCTCAAGTGAAGCTAGAAGCACCATATCTCCACCCCATGATTTGAGGTACTTACAATAATACCTCTTATTTTTAAAATTAACTAGCAAAAAGAATTCTATAATAGAAATTAGGGAACAGAGAAGACCAGGGTTCATCTTCAGAGATCAATGAAATGAAAAGAGCTTCTTCAATCCCAAAAGAGAAAAGTGAAATAACTCCTCACCCAAAGAGAATTTAGAGAAGAACTCAAAAAAGGATTTAAAAATCAAATGAGAGACATTGAGGAAAAACTAAAAATAATAAAAACCATAAAAGAAAGCAAGATGATTATGAGGGAAAAGTTAATGAACTAGAAAAAAGAGACAGAAATGAATGAAATATATGAAAATTAATGAAAATTAATGATAATGAAAATAACTCTTTGAAAATCAGAATTGGGCAAGGGGAAGCCATTGAAGCTTTGACACCAAGAAATAACAAAACATTATAAATAAGGGAAAAATAGAACAGAATATGAAACATCTTTTTTTTTTAAATAACTTTTTATTGACAGAACCCATGCCAGGGTAATTTTTTACAACATTATCCATTGCACTCACTTTTGTTCCGATTTTGTTTTGTACAAAAGCTTTTTAATTTGATGTAATCAAAATTTTCTATTTTGCGATCCATAATGGTCTCCAGTTCATCTTTGGTTACAAATTTCTTCCTCCTCCACAAGTCTGAGAGATAAACTATCCTATGTTCTTCTAAGTTATTTATAATCTCGTTCTTTACACCTAAATCATGGACCCATTTTGATCTCATCTTGGTATATGGTGTTAAGTGTGGGTCCATGCTTAATTTCTGCCATACTAATTTCCAGTAATCCCAGCAGTTTTTGTCAAATAATGACTTCTTATCCCAAAATTTAGGATCTTTGGGTTTGTCAAACACTAAATTGCTATAGTTGACTATTTTGTCTTGTGAACCTAACCTATTCCACTGATCAACTAATCTATTTTTTAGCTAATACCAAATGGTTTTGGTGACTGCTGCTTTATAATATAGTTTTAGATTAGGTACAGCTAGGCCACCTTCATTTGATTTTTTTTTTTTATTAATTCCCTTGAGATTCTTGATCTTTTGTTCTTCCATATGAATTTTGTTATTTTTTCTAGATAATTAAAATATTTTCTTGAAAGTCTGATTGGTATAGCACTAAATAAATAGATTAGTTTAGGGAATATTGTCATCTTTATTATATTCACTCGGCCTATCCAAGAGCACTTAATATTTTTCCAATTATTTAAATCTGACTTTATTTATGTGGAAAGTTTTTTTGTAATTTTGCTCATATAATTCCTGACTTTCCTTTGGTAGATAGATTCCCAAATATTTTATGCTGTTGATAGTTATTTTGAATGGAATTTCTCTTTGTATCTCTTGCTGTTGGATTTTGTTGGTGATGTATAAAAATGCTGAGGATTTATGGGGATTTATTTTGTATCCTGCAACTTTGATAAAGTTATAAATTATTTCTAATAGCTTTTTAGTAGAATCTCTGGGATTCTGTAAGTATACCATCATATCATCTGCAAAGAGTGATAGTTTGGTTTCCTCATTGCCTACTCTAATTCCTTTAATCTCTTTCTCGACTCTTACTGCCAAGACTAGCATTTCTAATATAATATTGAATAATAATGGTGATGGTGGACAACCTTGCTTCACTCCAGATCTTACTGGGAAAGATTCCAGTTTTTCCCCATTGCATATGATGCTTACTGATGGTTTTAAATATATCCTCCTGACTATTTTAAGGAAAAGTCCATTTATTCCTATACTTTCAAGTGTTTTTATTAGGAATGAATGTTGGATTTCATCAAATGCTTTTTCTGCATCTATTGAGATGATCATAAGTTTTTTGTTTGGTTGGTTATTGATATAGTCAATTATACTAATAGTTTTCCTAATATTGAACCAGCCCTGCTTTCCTGGTATAAAACATACTTGGTCATAGTGTATTATCCTGGGGATGACTTTCTGTAATCTTTTTGCTAATATTTTATTTAAGATTTTAGCATCAATATTCATTAGGGAGATTGGTCTATAATTTTCTTTCTCTGTTTTCAACCTACCTGGTTTAGGTATCAGTATCATGTCTGTGTTGTAAAAGGAGTTTGGTAGGACTCCTTCAATCCCTATTTTTTCAAATAGTTTATATAGCATTGGAGTTTATTGTTCTTTAAATGTTTGGTAGAATTCACATGTAAATCCATCTGGTCCTGGGGATTTTTTCTTAGGGAATTGGTTAATAGCTTGTTCTATTTCTTTTTCTAAAATGGGACTGTTTAGGATATTTACTTCTTCCTCTGTTAATCTGGATAAGCTATATTTTTGAAGGTATTCTTCCATTTCATTTAAGTTGTCGAATTTATTGGCATAAAGTTGGGCAAAGTAACTCCTAATTATTGCTCTAATTTCCTCTTCATTAGTGGCGAGTTCTCCCTTTTCATTTTTAAAACTAACAATTTGATTTTCCTCTTTCCTTTTTTTAATCAGATTTACTAAGGGTTTGTTTATTTTATTGGTTTTTTCATAGAACCAAATCTTAGTTTTATTAATTAATTCAATAGTTTTTTTACTTTCAATTTTATTGATCTCTCCTTTTATTTTTAGAATTTCAAGTTTAGTATTTGACTGGGGGTTTTTAATTTGTTCCTTTTCTAGCATTTTCAATTGCAAGCCCAATTCATTGATCTTCTCTTTCTCTATTTTATGCAAGCAGGCCTCTAGAGATATGAAATTTCCCCTTATTACCGCTTTGGCTGCATCCCACACATTTTGGTATGATGTCTCATTATTGTCATTTTCTTGGATGAAGTTATTAATTATGTCTATAATTTGCTGTTTCAACCAATCATTCTTTAGTATGAGATTATTTAGTTTCCAATATTTTTTGGTCTATTTTCTGCTGGCTTTTTGTTGAATGTAATTTTCATTGCATTGTGGTCTGAAGAGGATGCATTTACTATTTCTACCTTACTGCATTTGAGTTTGAGGTTTTTATGTCCTAATATATGGTCAATTTTTGTATAGGTTCCATGAACTGCTGAGATGAAAGTGTACTCCTTTCTGTCTCCATTTAGTTTTCTCCAGAGATCTATCATATCTAACTTTTCTAGTATTCTATTTATCTCTTTGACTTCTTTCTTATTTATTTTGTGGTTTGGTTTATCTAATTCTGAGAGTGCAAGGTTGAGCCTCTCCCACTATTATAGTTTTGTTGTCTATTTCTTCTTGCAGCTCTCTTAACTTCTCTTTTAAGAATTTAGATGCTACACCATCTGGTACATATATGTTTAATATTGATATTGCTTCATTATCTATGCTACCCTTTAGCAAGAAATAGTGCCCTTCCTTATCTCTTTTAATTAGATCAATTTTTGCTTTTGTTTGATCTGAGATCAGGATGGCTACCCCTGCTTTTTTTACTTCAGCTGAAGCATAGTAGGTTCTGCTCTAATCTTTTACCTTTACTCTGTATGTATCTCCCTGTTTCAGGTGTCTTTCCTGTAAACAACATATTGTGGGATTCTGGCTTTCAATCCATTCTGCTAACCGCTTCCTCTTTATGGGGCAGTTTACCACATTCACATTTATGGTTAAAATGACCAATTCTGTATTACTTGCCATCTTGTTAACCCCTGTTTATGCTTTTCTCCCTTCTTTCCCCTTTGCCCCCCTTCCCAGTATTAAACTTGAGCACCACTTGCTTCTCACAGCCCTTCCTTTTTAGTATCCCTCCCCCTGCCTTAGAGTTCCTCCCCCATCTTACTCCTTTTCCTCACAGTTTCTGTATTCCCTTCCGTTTAGCTTATTCCTTCCCTTTTCACTTTTCCCTTCCCACTTTTCAATGAGGTGGGAGAAGTTTCACCATAAATTGAATATGTCTAAAATTTTTCTCTTTAAGCCAATTCTGATGGCAGTAAGATACCCACTATATTCACCCTTCTCCATTCTTTCTCTCAGATATAATAGGTTTCCTTTGCCTCTTCAGGGGATGTAGTACCCCCACTTTACCCTTTTTCTGGTACAATGTCCTTTCCACCTCTAGTTTCTAGAACAAGGTATACATGTATTCTTTACACATCTTTATAGCAGAAATATGGTTCCCAAGATTTCTTTTTACCTTTTTAGGTTTCTCTTGAGTTCTATATTTGTAGATCAAATTTTTTGTTAAGTTCTGTTTTTTTTTTTTCATCAAAAATAGATGAAATTCGCTTATTTTGTTGAATGTCCATCTTTTTCCCTGGAAAAAGATGCTCATTCTGGCTGGGGAAGTTATTTTTGGTTGCATACTGAGATACTTAGCCTTTCAGAATATCATATTCCAGGCCCTGTGATCTTTTAATGTGGACAATGCTAGATCCTGGATAATCCTTATTGTGGCTCCTCTATATTTGAATTGGGTTTTTCTAGCCACTTGCAGTATTTTTTCCTTCGTCTGAGGGTTCTGGCATTTGGCCACTATATTTCTTGGTGTTTTGATTTTAGGATCTCTTTCAGTAGGTGATCGATGAATTCTTTCAATATCTATTTTACCCTCTGTTTCTATGACTTCTGGGCAGTTCTCTTTGATAATTTCCTGGAAAATAGTGTCCAGGCTCTTTTTTTTTTATCATATTTTTCTGGGAGTCTAGTAATTCTCAGATTGTCTCTCCTAGATCTATTTTCCAGGTCTGTTGTTTTCCCAAGAAGGTATTTCACATTTTTCTCCATAGTTTGATTTTTTTGTTTTGCTTGACTGATTCTTGTCTCCTTGAGTCATTCAATTCCATTTGTTCAATTCTGATTTTCAATGAAGTATTTTCTTCACTCACTTTTTTTATATCTTTTTCTAATTGTCCAATTGAGTTTTTAAGTTAGTTATTTTGTTCTATGGAATTTTTTTTCCATTTTGCCAATTTTATTTTTTAGAAAGCTATTTTCTGTTTCCAGTCCACTAATTCTATTTTTCAACAATTTGATTTCTTTATCCGCTCTGTCTTTAAATGAGTGGAATGACTTCTCTAGACACTCTTGCCAAGCCTCCCTCTCTTTTTCCCATTTTTCTTCTAGCTCTCTTGTGAGAGCCTTTTTAATTTCTTCTATGAGATTCATCTGTGCTGAGGAACAGATAGATGATCTCCTCCTTTGGGGATTCACCTGGAGACAGTCTGTTTTTAGTCTCCTCAGGGTTTAGAGTCTGCTCTTTATTTGTATAAAAGCTGTCAATGATTAAGGTCCATTTCAATTTTTTGCTCATTTTGTCAAAGCAAAAAATAAACAAAAGAAATCTGCTTTTTTGGGGGGGTAGGGCTGGGTGGTGTTACCGAGCTTTCTCTACAGACTGCTGGGGGGGTGGGGGGGAGGAAGAGGGAGGGGCAGCAGCAAGGCTCTAGCAGGACAGCGATGGCTGTGCTGCGCCTCTGCTCTGAGACTCTGAGAGCATGCTGAGACACTGTGGGGGAGGGGTGGAATGCCCAGATCCTGAGAGACTCCACTCTTTGGGGTTGTATTCTTCACCCCCTGTGTTTTTAGCTTCTCTGCTTGTCTGCTCGGCTGCCTGCCGGGGCTCTCATTGCTGCTGCCTGCCCTCAGCCAACGCCCGATCTAAAACCATCCCTGCCCTCGAGCAAAAACAGACCTTTCCTGGCGAATTTCAAGGATGGTCTTCTCTTGGTAACTATTTGTGGGTTTTTTTTTTTTTTTAGTCAGGCATTAATTCAGAGGCTTGTTGTGAAATGAATTCTGAGAGAAACTGCGGAGCTTACACAACTGTGTGCCTCCTCTCCGCCATTTTGGCTGGGACCTGAATATGAAATATCTTACGAGAAAAATGACAAATCTGGAAAATAAATCAAGAAGTGAAAATATAAGAAAAATTGACTGCCTGAAAGTTGTGATAAAAAAAAAAAAAAGGGAGCTTGACACGATAATGCAACAATCCAAGAAAATTGTCCTGGAATGATAGAACTTGATGAGAAAGTAGAAAGAGAAAAAAAAAAAAAAACCCACTTACCACCAGCTCAAAGTGATCCTTTGTAGAAAGCACATAGGAATATTATTGCTAAATTTTGAAACCCCCAGATCAAAGAGAAAATTTTGCAAGGAACAAGAAAAAGAAAAGAATTCAAAATATGCTGAAGCTATGATTAAAATTGTACAGGATTTATCAGAAGCCAAAAGACCTTAAAAAAAAGCAAAAAAAGACATTTAATGAACTTGCATATATTCAGGACTTTATATCAACCAAACTCAAATTTAATAGAAAATTTAACATATATGAGTCAATATAAAAGATCAATTTCAAGTAACTCATCATGGACAAATTGTTTTGTTTTGTTTTGTTTTTTACAAAGAAAATGTATAACATGTTTAAGATTGTAGTTCAAAAGAAAGATTGAAGCAGAGTTAAGGTAAAATAGTTACTAAGATGCAGAGGAAGAATAGACACAGAGGCATTGGGCAAGAAGGGCTAGTTCTAAAAATTTACTCACATTGGGAATGGGTTAAATAGGTAACACTACACACAAACACACACACATACACACACAAACACACACACCACACACACACAAGGAGAGTATAGCACCTTCCAAAATCTATAAACAAGGGGGAGCGATAGAATTAAAAGTCAGAAGGCATAAGAAAGATATGTGTATGTATATGTGAGGAAGATGGGGTGTGTATGTATGTGTATGTAAATATATATACGTAAATGTATCCTTTCTTAACTATAGCCTGCTTGGGGGAAAGGGAGATGAAAGGAGGCAAAAAAGAATATAGTAAAAAAAAAAGAGAGAGAACAAAAGAACAATTTATAAGGAAATAAAGAAATGATGGACACTCATGAATATAATTTTTTCTACTGATATATATATACTTTTTTGAACTGGTAATTTGTTAAATATTTTGAATCCTTTCTGTTGTTCTGCTAGGCACATGGCAATGTTTTCTTTTGTTTTTTATTCCTTTTTAATTTTCCTTATTCTGGTTTTTAAAATAAAATAAATTTTAAAAAGAAAATGATAAAAAATTAATGCTCATTATAATGTGTAATGTTCTCCTTGGTTTGGTTTCCTTGGGGTCTCTGGGAGCAGCTTTCTTTTCAGTTCAGAGTAATCACCACACTAACAGCCAGGTGTTAAAATCCAAATCCTTTATCTTCTTGCCTGAGGCGTGGGCCAGCTTTCTTGAGGTCCTCCTGAATGTGTCTTGGTTTCTGTCCGGGAGGCAGGAGGACCACCACCATTGTCTCTGTCTTCCCTAATCCTGATTCTGGCTGAGTTTGTCAAAATTTATATGCTCTCATATCATAGGTGTGAATCTTGTAGAACTATATTAAGTACTAAGTACTTGTACTGAATTACCATTGTCTTTATCAATTCCACTAACTTAACACCTTGTTTCAAGTTCAGAGTTCTGGCCCATAATAATAATGTACTTTCTATAAATAAAATATGTCTTGCTTATGATTAATCTTTACCCAAGCACTAATTCTTTCTCCAACTGACTTTCCTAACCCTGTCCCCATTTATTTGTTGAATGTAATTTAATTATGCATTAAATTCTATATTTGTACCATCTTGCTATGCTTGGATCAGATGAAAATGAAGTTCATGAGATGTAGTGCTTCACCTATCCAGTCTTCATATTTATATATACTTCTGATACACCACAATTATAAGAAATAATTCTTGTCTCTTATTTGTTTGTTAGTTTTTTTTTCTTCCCTTTCCTTTACTCTCTTAAAAAATAAAATAAAATCCAGCACAACACAACTGAATTTATCTTTTGTTGATCTCTGACTCTTGGAGGCTGAAGAGTTCTGAAATGACAGTGATCCTTTCTCCCTTGAATAGGATGTAAGCACTTCCCTATCATTTAAGCTCTTTAAAAAGTCCAAATGTGTTTATCCTTCCAGGTTTCTCTCATTTCTGCTGTTTGTAATCCAGCTGTGGGTAGGAAAGCTTAGAATTCATTTGTTCTAATAAAGATGTATGGGAATATACATCATAAACACATACACAAATGCAGGTGCACACACACACATATAATATGTGCTTATAAGACTAAGTTTAGCTTTTCAAGATAAGCAATTATCATTTGAGAACCTTTTGTTTTGTATATGATAATATTACTGCAAAATCTTAAGAGATCCTAGTTGCAGTTTTCTTTTATTTAACTATTTTCTTCCTGGTTATTTATATATTTTTTCTTTTGGTCCAAAAACCATGAATTTTGGCTGATATTCATTGATATTATCATTTTGAGAATTCTTTTAGAATGTGACCTCCTGACTCATTATATTTTCATTTTGTTCACTTTTTAAAATACTTCTAGACAGTTTTCACTTGTTATTTTGAAATATCTTAACTAGAGGGGTTTTATTGTTGTTGTTTATTTATTTAGTTGGTTATGGTTTTCTGTGAGTCCAGTATTTCTTGAATTGTTTCCTCATCTTGTTTTCAAGGTCATTTTTTAATAGTAAAAACTCAAGGGTTCTAATTTTTCAGGGCATTGTTTTCTAAAACTTTATTCTTGTGATGTCTGCTAGGTTTCCCCCTACTCTCAGATTACTTTTCCTTTAAAAGTGACAAAGCTCTTCTTGAAAGTTGTTTAATCTTAGCCTTACTTGATATAACTTATTGGTCATCTAAGGAAATAAGACATTCCTTTCCAATATCCCCAACTCCACATGGTAGTCAGAGACTCTCTGGGTTAATGGATATTTGAAGACCATTCAAGTCATCATACTGTACCCTGCTGATCAGATAGTTTCCATAGTGAGATGAAAGAGACTGTATATGTATAGAAGCTAAAGAGGCTTCAGCATCCTTATTCCCTATCCTTGCTTTGTTAAGTCAAAACACACTTTTTTTGGTTAACATCTCAATGATTTGCAACTGTTTATTTGGCATATAATTTGGCAACAAATTATCCCAAATTTGAACCTGAACAAGATTCTTGTAGCTGATTCAGCTAAGTGGTGTAATATATAGAATGATGGGTCTGGAGTCAGGAATACATGAATTCAAATCCAACCTCAAATTAATTCTAAATCATTCTGCCTCACTTTCCTCAACTATAAAATGGAGGTAATCATACACCCATCTCACAAGGTTGTTGGAGGATCAAATGAAATATTATTTCTAAAGTCCTTAGTGCCTGGCACATAGTAAGTGCTATATAAATGTTTATCTCCTTCCCTTTCCCTGCTGGTGTTAGGCCTTTTGAGTTCTTTTTATCCCACTGTTGTTCAGAATATTGATTATTTGGGTAAGATTTTCTACTTTTTTGCTAGAGGTTTTTGCCTATTTCTCTTAATCCTCTAATTTGTACCTCTTCATTTCTTCCATTCACTCTTGTAATTATTTCTGAGAAGCTGCTTGTAATTATTACAATGTATTTTTAATCTTATGGATTGATGATGGGCTGAGATTTCTTCTGCTCCCACTAAATGCAGATGCCACTCCATTGTCATTGTTATTGGATTAGTTGAATGCTGATACTATTTGTTGTGTTATATTTGCTGACTGGAAAATTGCCCAAATCAGGCCCTGCAAATCAATTAGTCAATCAATCAACAACTATAAGTTAAGCATTTGCAAAGTGCTTATTCCATGTCTGACTGGTTAGGGGAAGGGGAAAATAGGAAATGGTCATCTTCTGGTATAGACAAAATCCATAACTTGTACTGAATTAAGGTTTATTTCCTGGCCCAGACCTGACCAAATGTGCTGAGCAAAGCTCATTCTCTGCCATATTCAAACATGCCAGAAATTTTCAGTCTTTAGATTATCCTGAGGTTTTAGTCTATCTCTTGGTGTCACCTTAATAAATAGGCCAACATAATTTTTACTGTAATTATTTTGTATGAAAGTGAGAAATTCAAAGATTGATGGACTTTAGAAGTTCAAATACTACTTTTAATAGGTAGGAAAGATATTTAACTTTTTGATCACAGGCAGCTCTCTAATATTTATCTACTAAATCAAGTATTGATGTTTTGTGGGAAAATTAGCATAAATGTTAATATTTCATACTTTTTTCCCATAGGTATAGGACGAATGCCAAAACTTATTCTATTTTCAACACCAGAACAACTGTAAGTATACAATTATTTGAGTTTTTAAAGTGAAAGTTGGGTAATGATGTTTATTTGTGCAAAATTCTATAAATCAACTGAGGACTCAAACAGAAGTGATCTTTGTATTCTACCATTGGCAGCTTTCAGCTGCTATTCTTCACCAATTTAAAAATTTCTCCCTACATTTAGTCATGGAGGAGAATGATAAAGGCTCATTCCAACCTTTTGATAAAGACTATACCTGAGGATCTTCCCCTCCCAGGTTGTCTTTTTTTGACTAGGTAAAAATGAGGCATTGTTTGCTTCATTTCTTTCTTACCAACTTTTCTCACTGAATTGGCAGTTTTCTTAGTCAAAGTGAGACCTGGTTAAAAAAAAAAAAAGACCGTAGCTCAAAAAGGCCAGGATCTCCCACTGCATCTGGAGCCATCCCCAGTCATCATAGTCTATATCTTGCCACTGGACCCAGGTAGCTCCAGAAGCGAAAATAAAGTAGGTGACCTTGCACAGCCAAACCTCACTTCAATTAACTTGCATGTCATAGTATCACTTCACTGATGCTATGGTCCTCTTTAAGAGCTAAGGACAAGCAACAGCAATAACAACAATAATTATATTCCATGTACTCTGCTAAACACTTTATAACTATTTCATTGATCCTCACAACGATCCTGTGAGGTAAGTACTATCATGATCCTCATTTTACAGCTCAGGAAACTGAGGCAATTCGAGATGAAGTGACTTGGGTCACACGGCTAATATCTGAAGTCAAATTTGAATCCAGTTCTTCCTCACTCCCAACTTGGTGCCCCATTCCCTATACCACCTAGCTACCCTAATTATAGTCACATATGTTTGATGAAGGCAATTTGTTAGAAAAGGACATTAACCCTCAAAAGCTGCCTAACTTTCCCATTAAAAGAGGGAGGGTGTTCTGCCCCTACTGGCTTTGCTGATGAGGTGAGGAGGAGAGCAGAATATTCCAATCCAGGTATTGTTAGAGAAGTGGGGAGTCCTTCCCCTTGGGAATTTGGGTTCATGTTCCAAGCCACTTTCTTTTCACTCATCCTAAAAGAAATCTTGAGGGGGAGGTAAGGGAGTTTTAGATACTTTGTCTAGGGTTTATAAGCTAAGACATCCTGACATAATATCAAAAGTCTAACTTGTTAAGGATAATTCCTATGAGGAAGCAGCAAAAATAAGGAAAGCAAATAGGTTTATTCAGTACACATTCATTACCAGAACAGCCCCAGAAAGGGAAGGGAGTGTGGCCCAGAAATTAGACCAAAAAGAGGGCCTTACAATAGAAATAAAATAGTGTAGGTTTTCCCCTCTTTCCTTAACTCTTTATAAAGGGATTGGCACGGGAAGAACCAGATACTCAATCAATCCTACTCAAACTGAGTGAGAAGTGAGAGTACCATTGATTAATGACAGAGGGACTTTGGTCTAATTAAATAATTGATCTTTATTAAGAATGAAGAGGCTACACCAGTTTGAGATACACTATAGGACACCTCAAAGTAGATGGGTCAAAAGTTAATACAGATTGCCCTTTTTATAGGAAGGAATCTAAAATCAGGTAATTTAAGAACTTTTTCAAGGGTGACTTTGACTAAATACTACTTTGGTCTTTAGCACCAAATTTGGATCTTTCCCATCAGTAAGATATACTCTACCATACAGATTATCAAAGGACAAGGATTCTGATTTTCAGAGATTTCTTTTTTTTTTTTAATTAAAGCTTTTTATTTACAAAACATATGCATGGATAATTTTTCAACATTGACACTTGCAAAACCTGTTCCAAATTTTCTCCTCCTTCTCTCCACTCTTTCCTTTAGATAGTAGGTAGGTAGTTAAATATGTTAAAATACATGTTAAATCCAATATATGTATACATATTTATAGTTATCTTGCTGCACAAAAGAAATCAGCTAAAAAAGGAAGAAAAAAATTGAAAGAAAACAAAATGCAAGCAAACAACAACAGAGAGAGTGAGAATGCAATGTTGTGGTCTACACTCAGGTCCCATGGTTCTTTCTCTGGGCGTAGATGGCTCTCTTCATCACTGAACAAGTGGAACTGGTTTGAATCATCTCATTGTTGAAGAGAGCCATGTCCATCAGACTCGATTGTCATATATTCTTCTTGTTGCCATATATAATGACATTTTGATTCTGCTCATTTCACTTAGCATCAGTTCATTTAAGTCTCTCCAAGACTATCTGAAATAATCCTACTGGTTATTTCTTACAGAACAATAATATTCCATAACATTCATATACCATAATTTATTCAACCATTCTCCAATTAATAGGCATCAATAGAATTTCCAGTTTCTAGCCACTATAAAAAGGGCAACCACAAACATTTTTGCACATGTAGGTCCCTTTCCCTCCTTTAAGATCTCTTTGGGATATAAGCCCAGTAGAAATACTGCTAGATCAAAGGGTATGCACAGTTTGATAACTTTCTGAGCATAGTTCCAAATTGTTCCTGAGAATGGTTGGATGTATTCACAATTCCACTAACAATATATCAGTGTCCCAGTTTTCCCATATCTCCTTCAACATTCATCATTATTTTTTCCTATCATGTTAGCCAATCTGAGAGGTATGTAGTGGTATCTCAGAGTTGTCTTAATTTGCATTTTTCTGATCAATAGTGATTTGGAGCACCTTTTCATGTGACTACAAATAGTTTAAATTTCTTGATTTGAAAATTATCTGATCATATCCTTTGACCATTTATCAATTGGAAAATGGCTTGAATTATTATAAATTTGAGTCAATTCTCTATCCATTTTGGAAATGAGGTCTTTATCAGAACCTTTGAATGTAAAAATGTTTTCCCAGTTTATTGCTTTCTATAAAGTCCAGGCTAAAGCTCTGGAGGGCCTCAGAAATAGTTAAAGTCCTCATCAATTAAAATTCTTGGTCTTTAGGGGAAGAAGTGAAAAAGGCAGGCAAGCTGTCATGTGGCTTGCCAAAGATGTATCCTGGATTCTGGAGTTTGGAGTCTTTAGCCTCTTTCCTTATCCTGTAGCCAAGTGAACCTGATCTCTCTCTCTCCCGGCTCTCCAATCCTTGCCTATGATTACCTCCCCACCACATATTCAGCAAGCACTAATGCTGAGGAGAGCCATCACATCACCATCTCATCTAAATATATGTATATAGAACCATTATCTCTTATCAAATACATAATTAGTCTTAAGTGCTCTGCTGTCTGATTCAAGTACACCTTGTCAGAGTTCAGCCCAGTACAGCTTAGCTCCCTTCTAATTTTGTCTACATTAGTTTTGTTTGTACAAAAACTTTTAAACTTAATATCAAAATTATCTGTTTTGTGATCAGTAATCATCTCTAGTTCTTCTTCAGTCACAAATTTCTTCCTCCTCCACAGTTCTGAAAGGTAAACTATCCTATGTTTTTCTAATTTGTTTATAATATCATTCTTTATGTCTATATTATGACTATAACCCATTTCCACCTTATCTTGGTATACAGTGTTAGGTGTAGGTCAATGCCTAATTTCTGCCATAGTAAGTTCCAATTTTCCCAGTAGTTTTTGTCAAATAGTGAATTCTTATCCCCAAAACTGGGGTCTTTGGATTTGTCAAACACTAGATTGCTAGTCATTGACTATTTTTGTCCTGTGAACCTAACCTATTCCACTGATCAACTTCTATATTTCTTAACCAATAACAAATGGTTTTGATGACTGTTGCTTTATAATATAATTTTAGATCTGGAATAGCTAGGCCACCTTCATTTGCTTTTTTTTCCCTTGAAATTCTTGACCTTTTATTCTTCCAGATGAATTTTATTATTTTTTTCTAGGTCAGTAAAATAGTTTCTTGGGAGTTTGATTGATATAGCACTAAATAAATAGATTAGTTTAAGTAGAATTGTCAATCTTTATTATATTCACTCAACCTATCCAAGAGCACCTGGTATTTTTCCAATTGTTTAGATCTGACTTTATTTGTGTGGAAAGTTTTTAGTAGTTTTACTCATATAGTTCCTGACTTCCCCTTAGCAGATAGATTCCCAAATATTTTATCCTATCGACAGTTATTTTAAATGGAATTTCTCTTTATATCTCTTGCTATTGGATTTTGTTAGTGATGTATAAAAATGCTAATAAGTTATGAGAATTTATTTTGTATCCTGCAATTTTGCTAACATTGTGGATTAGTTCTAATAGCTTTTTAGTAGATTCTCTGGGGTTCTCTAAGTATACCATCATATATCTGCAAAGAGTGATAATTTGGTTTTCTTGTTATCTACTCTAATTCCTTTAATCTCTTTTTCTTCTCTTATTGCCAAGGCTAGCATTTCCAATACAATATTGAATAGTAATGGTGATAGTGGGCAATCTTGTTTCACCCCTGATATTATTAGGAATGGTTCCAGTGTATCCCCATTACATATGATGCTTGCTGATGGTTTTAAACAAATGATGGACTGACTGAAAAGTCCATTTATTCGTATACTTTCTAGTGTTTTTAATAGAAATGGGTGCTGGATTTTATCAAATGCTTTTTCTACATCTACTGAGATAATCATATGGTTTTTGTTAATTTGGTTATTGATATAGTCAATTATGCTTATAGTTTTCCTAATATTGGACCAGCCCTGCATTCCTGATATAAATCTTACTTGGTCTTGGTGTATTATCCTGGGGATGATTTTTTTGTAATCTCTTTGCTTTTATTTAAGATTTGCATCAGTATTAATTAGGGAGATTGGTCTATAATTTTCTCTCTCTGTTTTCATCCTACCTGGTTTATGTCTATGTCATAAAAGGAATTTGGTAGGAGTCCTTCATTCCCTATTTTTTAAAAATAGTTTATATAGTATTGAAGTTAATCGTTCTTTAAATGTTTGGCAGAATTCACATGTAAATTTATCTGGTCTTGGGGATTTTTTCTTAGGGAGCTGATTAATATCTTGTTCTATTTCTTTTTCTAAAATGGGACTATTTAAGTAATTTATTTCCTCTTCTGTTAATCTGAACAATCTATATGTTTGTAGATATCCCTCTATTTCACTTAAGTTGTCAAATTTATTGGCGTAAAGTTGGGCAAAGTAAATACTAATTATTGTTCTAATTTCCTCTTTATTGGAGGATAGTTCTCCCTTTTCATTTTTGAGACTAAAAATTTGATTTTCCTCTTTCCTTTTTCTAATCAAACTAACTAAAGGTTTCATAAAACCAACTTTTAGTTTTATTTATTAATTCAATAGTTTTTTTTTTTTTGGTTTCAATTTTATCAATCTCTCCTTTTATTTTTAGAATTTCAAGTTTGGTATTGGATTGGAGGTTTTTAATTTGTTCTTTTTTTTAGTTTTTTTTTTTTAGTTGCAAGCCCAATTCATTGATCTTCTCTTTCTCTATTTTATGCAAGTAAGCATCTAGAGATATAAAATTTCCCCTTGTTACTGCTTTGGCTGCATCCTACAAATTTTATTATGTTGCCTCATTATTGTTATTCTCTTGGATGAAATTGAGTGTGTCTATGATTTGCTGTTTCACCCATTCATTCTTTAGGATGAGATTATTTAGTTTCCAATTACTTTATGGTCTATTTTCCCTTGGCCTTTTATTGAATGTAATTTTTATTGCATTGTGATCTGAAAAAAAATGCATTTACTATTTCTGTTTTTCTGCATTTGATTTTGAGATCTTTATGTCCTAAAATATGGTCAGTTTTTATATAAGTTCCATAAACTGCCAAGAAGAAAATGTACTCCTTTCTGTCTCCATTCAATTTTCTCTAAAGATCTATCATACCTAATTTTTCTAGTATTCTATTTACTTCTTTAACTTCTTTCTTATTTTGTGGTTTGAGTTATCTAGTTCTGAGAGTGCAAGGTTGAGCTCCCCCACTAGTATAGTTTTGCTATTTCTTCTTGCAGCTCTCTTAACTTCTCCTTTAGAAATTTAGATGCCATACCACTTGGTACATATATGTTTAGTATTGATATTGCTTCATTATCTATGGTACCCTTTAGCAAGATATAGTTTCCTTCCTTATCTCTTTTAATTAGATCAATTTTTGCTTTTGCTTGATCTGAGATCAGGATGGCTACTCCTGCTTTTTTTTTTTTTTTATACTTCACTTGAAGCATAAAAGATTCTGTTCCAGCCTTTTAGCTTTATTCTGTATGTATCACTCTGCTTTAATGTGTTTCTAATAAACAACATATTGTAGGATTCTGGCTTTTTAGTCCAGTCTGCTATCCATTTCTGCTTTAAGAGAGAGTTCACCCCATTCACAATTATGGTTAAAACTACTAATTCTATATTTCCTGCCATCTTATTAACCCCAAAATTATACTTTTCTCTTTCCTTTTCCTCTTTCCCTGCTCCCTTGTATTTTACTTATGAGCATCACTTGCTTCAATCAGCTCTTCCTCTTTAGAGTCCCTCCCCCTTTCTTATATTTTCCCCTATTATTTCTGTTTTCTCTTCTATTTAGACTGCCCCTTCCCTTTTCCCTTTCACTTTTCTATAAGGTGAGAGATGCTTCTTAGTGGAACCAAATATGTCTAATATTTTCTCTTTGAGCCAAATCTGATGAGTAAGATTCACACAATGTTCATCCCCTTCCCTTCTTTCCCTCAATCATAGTAGGTTTTCTTTGCTTTTCCTGAAATGTAATTTCCCATATTTTACCTCACTTTCCCCCTTTCTAGTAAAATCCCCTTTCCACCTCTAGTTTCTTTTTTATATTGTAATAGTAAAATTAAATTATACATGCACTCTCTATGTATACCTGTAACAGAGATACAGTTCTCAAGAGTTCTTTTCTTTTTGCCTTTTTATGCTTCTCTTGAGTTCTATATTTGGAGGTCAAATTTTCTGGTTAGCTCTGGTCTTTTCATCAGGAATAAATTCACCTGTTTTATTGAATGTCCATCTTTCTTTCAATTGGCATTCAATTTCAATTCTTTCAGTGGCTATTTTACCTTCTGATTCTATGACATCTGGGCAGTTCTCTTTGATGATTTCCTGAAAAATAGTGTCAAAGCTCTTTTTTTTTATCATGTTTTCTGGAAGTCCAATAATCCTTAGAGTATCTCTCCTAGATCTATTTTACAGGTCAGTTGTTTTCCCAAGTACATATTTTACATTTTTTTCTATTTTTTCTTTTTTTTTTTTTTTTTGGTTTTGATTGATTCTTGATGTCTAATTCGTCATTCATTTCCATTTCTTCAGTTCTGAGTTTTAGTGAATTATTTTCTTAATTTAATTTTCTTAATTTTTTTTTACTTATTTTTATATTTGTCCAATTGAGTTTTTAAATCAATTATTTTGTTCTATGGATTTTATTTTCCATTTCACAAATTCTCTTTTTTTTGCAAGACACATTTGTTTAAATCTATGTTATTTAAGTCTGGAAAATCAACAAAATAATAAATCAAGTCCTGATTTGTAAGGTTTGCCAATGTTTGAGATAGAAATGTTCATAATGAAAATTTAACAATTGGTACTAACAAGCTGTTATGAGCTGGCTCCTAGACTTTTTTTTTTTTAATAACTTTTTATTGATAGAACCCATGCCAGGGAAATTTTTTACAACATTATCCCTTGCACTCGCTTCTGTTCTGATTTTTCCTCTCCCTCCCTCCATCCCCTCCCCCAGATGGCAAGCAGTCCTATACAAGTTACATATGTCACAGTATAGATACAATATATGTATGCAGAATTGAACAGTTCTCTTGTTGCACAGGGAGAATTGGATTCAGAAGGTAAAAACAACTCAGAAAGAAAAACAAAAATGCAAATAGTTCACATTCGTTTCCCAGTGTTCTTTCTTTGGGTGTAGCTGCTTCTGTCCATCATTTATCAATTGAAACTGAGTCTTTGTCAAAGAAATCCACTTCCATCAGAATACATCCTTATACAAAATCGTTGTCGAAGTGTAAAGTGATCTCCTGGTTCTGCTCATTTCACTTAGCATCAGTTCATGTAAGTCTCTCCAAGCCTCTCGGTATTCATCCTGCTGGTCATTTCTTACAGAACAATAATATTCCATAACATTCATATACCACAATTTACCCAGCCATTCTCCAATTGATGGGCATCCATTCAATTTCCAGTTTCTAGCCACTACAAACAGGGCTGCTACAAACATTCTGGCACATACAGGTCCCTTTCCCTTCTTTAGTATTTCTTTGGGATATAAGCCCAATAGAAACATTGCTGGATCAAATGGTATGCACAGTTTGATAACTTTTTGGGCATAATTCCAGATTGCTCTCCAGAATGGTTGGATTTGTTCACAGTTCCACCAACAATGCATCAGTGTCCCAGTTTTCCCGCATCCCCTCCAACATTCATCATTATTTTTTCCTGTCATCTTAGCCAATCTGACAAGTGTGTAGTGGTATCTCAGAGTTGTCTTAATTTGCATTTCTCTGATCAATAGTGATTTGGAACACTCTTTCATATGAGTGGAGATAGTTTCAATTTCATCAGTCTGAAAATTGTCTGTTCATATCCTTTGACCATTTATCAATTGGAGAATGGCTTGATTTCTTATAAATTTGAATCAGTTCTCTATATATTTTGGAAATGAGGCCTTAATCAGAACCTTTAACTGTGAAGATGTTTTCCCAGTTTGTTGCTTCCCTTCTAATCTTGTTTGCATTAGTTTTGTTTGTACAAAGGCTTTTTAATTTGATATAATCAAAATTTTCTATTTTGTGATTGGTAATAGTCTCTAGTTTATCTTTGGTCACAAATTTCTTTCTCCTCCACAAGTCTGAGAGATAAACTATCCTATGTTCCTCTAATTTATTTATAATCTCATTCTTTATGCCTAGGTTATGGACCCATTTTGATCTTATCTTGGTATACAGTGTTAAGTGTGGGTCCATGCCTAATTTCTGCCATACTAATTTCCAGTTATCCCAGCAGTTTTTATCAAATAATGAATTCTTATCCCAAAAGTTAGGATCGTTGTGTTTGTCAAACACAAAATTACTATAGTTGATTATTTTGTTTTGTGAACCTAACCTATTCCACTGATCAACTAATCTATTTCTTAGCTAATACCAAATGGTTTTGGTGACTGCTGCTTTATAATATAGTTTTAGATCAGATACAGCTAGGCCACCCACAAATTCTGTTTTTTAAGAAGTTATTTTCTTTTTCCATTTCACAAATTCTGTTTTTCTGGGAGTTTCTAAATTTTAATGAGCTATATGCCTTTTCCAAACCCTCTTGTAAAATTTTCATTTCCTTTCCCCATTTTTCTTCCAGCTCCCCTTTAAAATGCTTTTAAATTTCTTCTAGGAGAGCCTTGTGTGATCAGGACCAGGTTATATTACCCTTTGGGGTTTCATCTGGGGATGATCTGCTTTTAGTCTCCTCAGGGTTTGAAATCTCTTCTTCTCTTTCACCATAAAAACTGTCTATGGTGAGAGTTCTCTTTGCTTTTTTACTCATTTGTTAAAAAAAAGAAAAAAAAAAGTTAAAGTCTGCTTTTAGGGCAGGGTAGGTTTTCCAAGCTTCCTCTACAACCAGTGGGAGGCTGTGGCTATGCTGGGTCCATGCTTATTCACCCCTGATCCTGGGTAGGTATGGCCAGATCCCTTGAGATTCTGGCATTTTGGGATTCACTATTTTTTGTATTTGTGTTTTCTAAGTATTCTTGCAGCCAGAGCAGAGTAGCCAATACTGCTGTAGATTCCTCCCCGCAGATTCTCCATTGTGCTGAGCTCCCACCACCCCAGGTTTGCAATGTCATACTAGGCCTGCTTGCACTTGGACCACCTCCCTCTAAGCTGGATTGAAACTAGACCTTTTCTGGTGATCTTTGAAATTATTTTCTGCTGGTAATTTGTTGCACTCCCAATATTCATGGAGTCTGCCATCCAGAACTAATTTAAAGGCCGGATTTGTGAATTAGTTTGAGGGTTGTGAGAGAAGGTCAAAAAGAAACATGTGTTCTTTCCTCCATCTTGGCTCCATATCCAGAAATTTCTTAATCACAAAACTTCATTTACTGTTCCCTTTTCCAGGTAGACATAGTTACTTATATGTGGGCATAGTCAAAACATAATGAAGCAAGTTTTCTATGGCAAGGTTTCTTAAATGTTTTCTATTCATGACCCCTTTTGGCCAGAGAAATTTTTATCTGACCTAGCTATATAGGTACATAAAATAGTTAGAAAAATAACATTTACTGATGATACAGCATAATTTCATGACCTCTCCCTTCAGTTATATGATGAGGTCATGACTCACAATTTAATAAACTTTGGTCTAGGAGAATCTGTGATGTTTGCCTTAGTTTTGATAGAATATACCAAAAGACAATGTTCATAGGTCCTTACTATTAAGCAAAAAAGAATCTGTGCATGTGTACAATCATTATATAATGTACACTGGCTCAGTAGAGGCCTAAAAGGCCCTAAACAAATTCCAGAGTGTATCTTATCTTATATATTGATATTTTGAAACATGCTTTTATTTCTTTGGATGGCATGAACTTACAGGATATTTTCCTCAATTTGTTGACCTCCCTCTGACTATATCCTTTCCATGATAGCTAAATGCCTTCTTTGAAACTACAAGGTAATACGATGACTTTGGCCCTATTGCTAATGGAATGATAGAAGTTGAAAGGAATTTATTTGCTTTAACTTATTATGTGACCCTGGAAACTACTTAAAGGGAATAGAAGAGGTTGGAGGGAAAAATTTGCCTGAGGGGTTCCAATTATAATGGATAAGTACAGTTTTTGGCCCCATCCTAACATAAAAGCTGAGACTGAATGAGCTTCCTTCCAGACATCTTAAGCAGGTCAGTCTCATAAGAGAAGTAATTGTCCCTTTTATGAAGAAGGGTCCCCTAGTCTCAGATAATAGTTCAACAGATGGCAAGAACAGATTTTTGAGAAACCAGCAAATAGAAGATTCAGAGGCCTCTAAAGCCAAACAGAACTAATCTAATTGCCCTTCTATATAACATCTATTCAAGTTCTTGAGAAAATCAATCATGCTCCCCACAGACACAGTTTCTCTTTTCTAAGCTTAATACTTTAATTTCATTCAAATGATCCTTATATGGCATAGATTTTGGGTATTTCACTATACCATTTTCCTTCTTTTGAATGCTCTCAAGCTTATTAATGCCTTTCCTAATCTGTGATCATCAAAAGTGAACACTTCCAGATGGAGTCACAAACAGTCAGACATGACTGAACAACAACTGTCTAAAACTTGCAACTTTATGTGATATTTTTGCTATATAAAATTGACTCTAAAGTCATAGTGGACATATAATATTTTATGTGAATTAATGCACGTTTGTGTGTATGTACCTATAATCTGTTCTGTAACATCATTGTGATTATGTTTATATCCAATAGTCCTGGAATTTTGTGGTGGTTGTTGTTTCTTTGTTTTTACCTAATTTTTTCCATTAATATATGGCACTCCTATTCAAGAAACTTCCTCTAACAGTACAGACCAATAACTATCAGTCAAAAAACATTTTTAATCACCTACTTTGGCCATGCACTGTGCTACTATACAACTTAAGAGACTTCGAGAATTGCCTAAGAGTTCAAGTGAATTGCCCAGGTTTGTATATTCAGTACAGTCTGTATATTTAAAGGGCGTTATTTGACCCCATTTCTTTCCAACTATTTTCTGCAGTCAGTCAACCATTTATTAAGTGTTTATTTTGTGTTGGGTATTATGTTAAGTACTAGGGATACCAAAAGATTTTATATATGTATATATATTCTGTCTCCAAATATATGCTAACAGAGGATACATCTTAGGAATAATGAAGTCTATGAAAGGTAATCAGAAAGGGGAAGTTATTCATAGCTAGGAGGACTAGAAACGTCTTCTGAAGGAGGTAAGTCTTGAAGGATAGAAGGGAAATTCAGAAGTAGATATAAAAGATAGGACATTTCAGGCATGAGACATAGGAGATAGCAGAATCAAAAGATCTGCATACAGGACACAAAGGACCGTGGAGTAGGGAAGAGTCCATTTTTAGAGGCTATATTTCCTTTCAAAGAAAAGCAAAAGAACATGCTCATTTAAAACTCAATAGCACGAATCACATTTATATATTCTGTAATGTCAGTTTTATCCAATAGAGCAATCACCTTTGGTGCTATAGTATCACAATCAATTTTTCAAATTATCATATTTAACTCAAATTATAGTTTATTTCTTCATAGTCATTTTGGTCCATGAAGTGTGATACAGGACTGATTGAAGGATATGTAACATGGTCTGGAAAAAACCTAAATGGAAAGGGATCATAGAAATTCACAGATGTGTGTAATAAGAATATGAACTAAAGGTTTTGGAAGTAGAAATGAAGAAAGGACAAATCCAAAAGAAATTTCAAAACAGAAGAATCCATGTAACTTGGTTTGACTAAGACAGAAAAAAAGATGAGGTTACTCCTCATTCTTACAGAGTAAACAAAGACCAACCCAAATATTTTGTGCAACCATCTAGGGATACAAAGGGTTTATTACATTATGGATGGAATAAGAGAAGACTAGTGAGATGAATTGTTTTCAAAAGAAGGCATATGGGGATTACAGAAATAATGAATTCAGTGTTAAATACATTGCATTTGAGATAATGGCAACACATGATAACACCATAGATTTGGAATTGAAAGAGGTCTTTTCAGGCCACCGAGTCTAACCCTCTACTTTATCAAGTGAAAAAATGGAGGCATGAGGTAAACAAAGGGGAAGAAAAATCCAGGGGTAGAAAGCATAATTTGTACAGAAAGACATATTCTGTCTTGATGATTAGGCAAAATTCTGTGATTTACAAGGTAGTTCAATCATGCTGATGGTAGAAATTAGAGAACCAGTGGTACGATTTCAGGGTTTAGTTCACATGCTATGTCTATCAGATTGGGGAGGTAACATGACATAGAAATATAGTTATTTTTCTGGATAGCTATAATTTGCTAGCAACATCATAGGTAGTCTGATATGCCTCTCATGATTCAGCTATGCCTATAAGAGAATAGCCTCAATCATAATCCATTTTTTCCTTTCTCTCTATAATGTGGGTTTTCCCCCCTCTTCTCACAATGAAATAGTTCTAAGACCACCAATGGCCCCTTTCTTAGACAAATTTAGTAATTTTTTCTCAATTTTAATCTTCTTCAACTTCTCCTGTACTCAACACTGCTGATGATCCTTTATTTCTTGAAACTCTTATATTCTTTGATTCCTCAACACTCCACTTGCCTGGATGTTCTACTAGCTTCTTGGCTGTCTCTTCTCTACCTTATTTGCACATTGAGATCCTCCTTTGAGGAGGACTGCAGATATTAGGAATCTCTGAGAAAAGTATACTTGAAACAAAGATACTTAAAGCAGGGTATTTATTCAGTGTGATTGATGAGTTAATGGTTCTCTAGTTCACATATACTTAGTATGGTGATGTAATGGTTCTATAGTTGGCATATGCTCAGTGTGTTGTAGTGATGTAATTGTACTAAGGTATTTAAGTGCTGAGAGGACTGGAAACAGACAGAATGAGAGTGATATGCTCGAGTTCAAGCTCAGATTCCAGACTCCAGATTCTATCCCTGACCATTCTTGTAATGATTTTCTCGCTAAGACCAAGGCCCATTCAGAGATCCTCCGGGCTAGCTTTCTGGAGGATCTCTGAATGGGCCTTGGTCTTAGCAGGAGAGGTAATGAAGGCAGGAGAGCCACCACAAGGCTGGTCAAAAATGGAAGTCCCAAATCTTCTCTGTGTCTCTATCTGAGACTCTTCTGTGTCTGTGTCTGAGACTCTTCTGTGTCTGTGGCTGAGAGTCCCAGTCCTTCCGGCCCTTAAATATTTCAGTATGATTACATAATTACAACAACTGAGCATGTGCAACCATTACATCACCATATCACATTAAGTATATGTTTAGAGAACCATTATCTCACAATGAATAGGTCCTCTGCTGTCCTTGATTCAAGTATACCTTTTCAGAGTTCCAGCCCTCTACACTCTTTTCTAAATATGAATATGGGCCCCCTATTATACTCAAGCTTCAATTAATTTCTTAGGAGAATCATGCATCCTCATTTCTTCAACTGTTGCTTTTATGCTGATGACTCTAGAATTAATATTTGATGTTACAAACTCTCATCTGAGTACCACTTTTTTATACCCAACTCTTGTAAGACATCTAAGAGATAGAGAAGGAAAAGACTAACCTGGATTTAGATTCTTAAAAATAAGGAAAGTCTTTAAAATTGTTTTATAAACATTACTTTCAATTTTATATTTCTTTAGATCCATTTAGAATATGAAGGACCAGATTTTATAGAATGGGACATCCCAGGAGTTTGTTCTGTTAAAAATCGAACGTAAGAATTTTTATAATAAAAACTGATTATGTATATATGTATATACATATATATATTGCATATACTTGTATTTAATGAACCTTAAGATTTATTTTCCAGTGGGGTTGCCAAGATTTGAAGGGAACTTCTGAGAACTGTGATACAAAGATTACTTTTAAAGTAGGAAAGCAGAGATTCAGCCATACTAATGCCAGGGTTGTTATAAAGATCAAATAAGAGTGATATATGTAAAGTAATTTTGTCAACAAATGATCTAAAGAACAAATTAACAAAATGGTGAACTAAAAAATTAGAAAGTCAACAGATTAAAATCTTCATCAAAACAAAAAATATAAATTATGAAAAAAATAGAGAAAAAATAAAATAAAATACAACAAAACCTATCAGATTAATAAAATTAGGATGTGGTTTTTAGAAAGAAAAAAACCAGCAAAATAAATCCCAGCTAATATGATTTTTAAAAGAATAAGGAAAGGAGCAGCTAGATGGTGTAGTGGATAGAGCATGAGCCCTGAAGTCAGGAGGACCTGGGTTCAAATCTAGTCTTAGACACTTAACACTTCCTAGCTGTGTGACCTTGGGCAACCCACTTAACTGCCTCTGCAAAAACAAATAAAATAAAAGAAAGAGGAAAACTGAGTTTCTAGCATTAAAAAAATGAAAAAAATAGAATATACAACAAATGAAGAATAACTCTTGTGCCAATACAACTGACAAATATTTCAGAAAACAAATTGAACAACAACAAAAAAAGATGGGATTCCTAAGGGGGGGAGAGGGGAATTCCATGGGCAAGTAGTTTTACTAATGAATTCTATGAAACATTCAATGTTACATAAATTATTTGTAAAATTAGGAAAGAAGGTATCCTATCAAATTACCTCAAGACAGAGGTAACTAAATTAAGAGGAGATAAACCAGATAAAGAAGAAAGAGGCTAACATCTCTAATATCAGAACAAAAATATTAACTAAAATACCATCACAATTCTGTGACAACTTATTTTTTTAAAAGATTCTACACTACAATCAGGTTATAGTTATATCAGGAATGCAGAAATAGCTTGATATTAGAAAATTATCAACATAGAAGAACATATTCATAAGAATGACAATAAAAATCACACAATTATATCAAGATGCAGAAGAAAACTTTTGGAAAAAATGCATATGTTTTGAAAATGTTAAAAGAGTAAAAATAAAAGGACTTTTCAATAAGATCAAGGGTAAAGCAAAATTGTCCTTTATCATCATTGTTATTTCTTATAATTCTAAAAATTCTTGATCTAGTAATATAGACATGAAAAAGAAAGAGAGCGAATTAGCATAGGCAAAAAACAAAGTGATCACTTTTTGAAACTCACAGTAAGGATCCCTAGAGAGTCAAATAAAAAATAACAGTTTAACCACAGTAGGAGCATCGGTTGAAATCTGTAAAAATCATCATACTATATATTAACAACAAATCTAACTAGAAGGGAGGAAATGCTCATTCAAAAGAGCATTTTATAAAAGAATCTGGGATTCTAGCTACTGAAACAAAGACAAAAATAGAGACACAAAACACTCTTCACAAATATAAAAGCAGACCTTAATAACTGCTAAAATATTAATTGCTTGTGGTTGGTCTATAACAACATAACAAAAAGGATAATAGTATTCAAATTAATTTATAGACTCAGGTATTTCATACCAATTAAATGATTCAAGTGTTATCTTACAGAACTAGAAAAAAAAGCACTATATATCTGATGGAACAAAATGTCAGTAATCTTATAGAAAATAATAATGAAAAATGAAAATAATGGGAATCTAGCAAGACTAGATCTCAAAACTGCTACGAGTCTAGTAGTACCAAATTGAGGATATACTGGTCTAATTAATTAATAGAAAACTTGTCCAGTGGGACACATTAAGAATATATGACCCAGAAACAATTGAATATAGTACTCAGTATAAACCAAAGAATTACAACTTCTGGAATCAGTTTAAGAAAAACTACTAAAAAATTTAACAGTCTAGTAGAAATTAAGTTTAGAGGAATACTTTACATTGGATATCATAATAAGCTCAAAATGAATTCATGTTATAAATATAAAAGTTCATATCATAAACACTTTAGGCAATCAATGAAAGATAGCTTTCATAATTACTAATGAAGGAACAATTATTGACCAGGAAAAGGATAGAAAGGATCACATAAGGTAATATAGATAAATTTGGTTATATAAAATTTTAAAGTTTATGTAAAGTAGCATATTTATAATCAGCAGGGGAATAATTAACTAGAGGAAAACATTTTTAGCAAATTTCTCTTTTAAATAAGAATCACCATTATCTAACAGATAAATCTTCAAAGGACATGAAAAAGCAGATCTCAAAAGAAGACGCTAAGTTATCAGCAATCAAATGAAAAAAATTATAAAGGATGCATAGTGGTCTTGTTCACATGGTCTTTTCTCTATAGTTTATGGAATTGAAATTATTAATGAAATCTTATTGATTGGGTTGAGAGTAGAAAGTTTTATCTCTGACCTAGTTAAATTATATGTATTTTCCCCTTCCATTATTTGATAAATTTAAAAAATAATTTAAAAAAGCAAAGCAAAGCCCAAGTTATAAGTAGTAGAGATTCTTACTTTCATACCTGTATAGGGAAATGTTCATTTTCTGTTGCAATATGTCAGTTTCATCATAATAATAAAAGAAAAAAATTAAAAAGCAAAGGCTCTTCAATTTAGAGCTGAAAGGGGGGAACCTTAGTGATCATCTAGTCAAGTCCACACATTTATTTGCAATAAATATTAGATGTTCATATAAAAATTTAAGGAAAGTGTTTTAACAGTTTTTAAATTTTCTTTTTATTTTAGTTTACAAAACACAATAATGATCTGTTCAGTTCAAGGTGTTCATATCATAAGACCCAAAGTTTATGGTAAAGTAAGTTGACTTTAACTATGATTTTTAAAATCTTAATAGTTTTTACTTGTTAAACATTATAATGACTTCCTCATGAATAATTATAACTTTTCAATGTTAGCATGATTGCATTTCATCTATAAGGAAATAAGACTGGTTGTAATGTAAATATGAGAACTTGCATTTCTTTATAATGCAAAATATTGGATATATCCTCTTTCCTAGTGCTAAGGTCTAACAAGCAGGCTGTGCCCTGAGCTTGACATAATAACAATCCTTTGCACTCTGGATGATATCACTATCTGACAATATGTATTACTTGAACTGGCACCAAAGGTTCATTCACTGAGGAATTTAGCTGCCCTTATTGTTTAGGGCCATCCATTATATGCTCACAATACCTGTTCCTTGTCACTGACAGATACTGCACTCCTGTTATCTTCCCAGAACTCTGGTTTTATGCCTCATAGGGTGGCCATGACCCTCAGAAGCTTTAGAGACAGTGCCTGTTCTCATGAGATCTAAGAACATCTTTATTGTCCCAAGAAATGCTAACAATGAGAACTATCTAAAAACAAAAGAATGAATATGTTATGGATATATAACACAATATATACACAATATATTTTTTGAGCAGTCTCACCATTAGCAGCATTAAGCCCTCTACATGAGAGGTGGGCTGCAGGCATTGTGTTTGTCAATATGAAATTAATTAAAATTCTGTTGTGTCCTAATTATACTATCTCTAGACTTCTTTGTGCCACCCATAAGTTTAAAGGCCGATTCAATTCCATCTGACAATACTCATATACTAAGAATTTTTAAAAAAATTTATACAAGATTTTTTATACAAGATTTATACAAGTATTTGTACTTTAGTATTTTAGTTATTTTATGTATTTTTGAATCATGTAAAAATTAATAGGCTCCCTGGGTTGTAGCACAGCCAATTTCATTGATATACAAAGACTGGACTGGGAGTTTGGCAGTGGGGTGGGTAGCTACATTAGCATTGTGATAGTAATAGCATTATATATAAGGAAGGCTAAGCCCTGTAGTTAAAGTGCTATTCGGATGTTCTCCTTTTTTTGAATATGATCTCTTTGAGTGCAAAAACTATATTGTTTTTCTACTTGAATCGCTAGCATTTAGCACATTGCTTGGCCCCTATTAAGTCCTGAAATATTTTGTATTCATTCACTCAAGATTAATAATGGGAATCTTCTCTGCCTTCCTGCTATAGAATTCTAAATCCTGTTTGTATTTTTCTTTTTTCTTTCTTTTCTGTTTTTGGTTTAATAAATCATGGTAGACAAAAGAGCACCCACTGGAACATATATCTAATTTCAGGTACCAACCACATATACGTAAGCATTGAGAATTTTTTCCCATCTGTAGTTAGCACTCTTGATTTTTAGTGGGTAAGTGAACAGTTACATGACTAAGAAATAAACCAACTAGGCATGAGTGTTGTTTTATTTCTATTTCTTGTTTGTTTAGTATTTAGCTAATATGAATGAAGGGTTTTGAAGTATTTTTGAATCCCCAAACTGGTGATTCATCAATGTCTAAGGTACCATTGACAAAGAATGAAAAAATTCTTGGTTTCTTTGTCATCCTCTTCCTTAGCATGATTCTCCTTACTCTCTAACTTCAAGTTTATCTAATAAAGATAATTTAGTTTTATAGTAATAATTTTATATTTTTTTATTTGTGAATTTTTTTTCAGATCAAACACATAGGAGATCCTGCATCTATGGATAAGAAGTTCATGCACTTAGTAAACACACACACACACACACACACACACACACACACTACAATTACATAGAAATCCATCCAGTGAAAAGAGAGATTGCATATATCTCTTTGTTACTTTGACAAGCTTGTTATCATAATTTTATTAAATTCCAAAGATGAAACTTTCTTTCATTAAGATACATTTTAGAAGATATTTATCTTTATGGCCATGAAAGAAAATAAAGTGGCAGAAAAAGACCTTGTAGAAATTTCAGACAAATCTTCTATGGAGAATCTATGGAAGAACATGGGCAAGAAAAAATTGCACAGGATGAGGTGTGGATGGATTGGGATCTATATGGTTGGAAGGAAGGCCTAGATTGATGAAATCATAGAACTAATGATAGGTAGTATTAAAAATTGAATACATATGCTTCCCTTGCTTCTTTTCTTTGATTCCAGTTTTGGTTTTGGTTCTGGTTTTTAGCCTGCTGTCAGGAAGGCTAACCTTGAATAATATAATATGGGATCCTTAGAGGTTACTTAATTCAACTCCCTTATTTGACAAATGAGGAAATAGAACATTACAAAGAACTTGCTTCAAGTCACATGGCTTTTTAAAAGAAGCAGTCTGAGACCTGGTTTCCAAGCAGATTAGAACTACTTCTTCCTTTTTACTTTCCAAGGTTTGCTTATCTTTTCCCCTACTTCTTTCCAGTTCCTTCACATCTCTTCAATGGTGTCTTATGGAAAAGAGGAGAATAGTAAACATCAAACTATTTTTTATTTATTATTTATGAAGATATTACTTTTCATGCCAATGATTAAACTGTAGTAAGTAGGTACTATAATTTCCAGATTTCTTAATTACATTTTGGAATTTGACTATGACTGTTTTGGTTAACATGAATAACTGGTTTTTCTATTACTTATATTATCCATCCATAAAATAAGGATTAAGATTACATTCCTAATATTGTTTTTATTTTCAAATTCAGGGGGCAGCTAAATGGAGCAATGGATAGAGTACCAGCCCTGAAGTCAGGAAGACTTGAGTTCTAATCTACCCCCTGATACTTAACACCTACTAGCTGTGTGACTCTGGGCAAGGCACTTAATCCCAATTGCTTTGCAAAAAAATAAAGCAAAATAAATTCAGAACATGTTTCAATCCTATCTCTCCTCTCTTTCTAGACAGCAGAAGCTGAAGAACGCTTTTTATATGTAGATCGTCCTAGTGAGTGCTTTCTGTGGTATTACCAATCAAGGTAAAAACTTTTTAAAAACCTTTATATGTAATGTTAATATAGCACTTTGAAGTTGGCCAAGCATTTTACTTACATTATTTTACTTGATCCTATTAACACTTTTATGTGTTCAAGTTCATTTTTTTTTTTTTATGATCTTTTCAACTGTACCAGAAGCAATCTCTAACCTGTGAGAGACCAGAGCTCAAGCAGAATGGGACTAGAGACAGGAGCAGTGTGACATAAATAGAAGTGTGACTAATTTCAGTGAGGAAAACAACACCTTCAGGCAGGCACATGCCTACCTCATAGATAGAGGGCTTAATGCTATTGATGCTGTTTTATGTACATGAAATGGGTTGATCCACAGCATAATCTACAGCATATCTAAAGATAATTCTCATGGTTAATATTTCTCAGGATAATACTGATGTTCTTAAATCCAATGGAAAAAAAAAAAACATTGTCTCAAGTCTTTTGGGAGAAGTAGCCACTCTGCAGAGGAGGGATTGTGAACATGTGATGGATGGCTTTGGGCAATAAGAAGAGCTTAAATCCCGAAGTGAATAATTAGTGCTAGTCTAAGCAAAATTCTTTGTCAGGGGGTGATATCATCCAGAGCTCAAAGGATTATTACAATGCCAAACTTACCTTAGCTCTGAGAAACAGAATCTCTTCAAAATATTGTGACAACTCTATATGTGGATCATTCATGTTGTATATCCTAAATCAGCTTCCTATCACTGCTGTGATAGGTGAAATTTGAAACCAAATTTCAAGGTTCTATGCATGTAAATTTGTCAAGAAATACATATCAATTTTATAATAAACTGGAACTAGGTTTCCTTGGACCCAAAATACAGGAGGGACACAGCTTTTTTTTGCATTAAAAGAAAACAGGATGTAACTAGGATATAAAATTAGGTCTTTGAAACAGCATATAAAAGAATAAGAATGTTTTGAACTGAAGCTACCTATAATGATAATGATAGTTCCTTCTCACTTTCCTGTCTGTCCTTCTCCTGCTTTTCCCTGTACTCCTTTTCTTTTTCTTCACAAACATGCTCTACATTCATTCTATGCCACCCAGGAAATCTCTTAAGGAAATACTTTCCCATATTTTGTGTGTTATGGGATTAACAAAGAATGTGCAAATTACATACATGTTTCATGGACTGATAGGGCTTAAAGCATACTGCTTAGAATTTTTGTGCAATGTCATAAAAATTGTTAAAGATTTCCTCTTCATAAAATGTATCCTAGAATTTATTTCCTTCCTCTTGTCTAATTACACAGGCCTCTATATTCTGAAAGGATTCCTTAGCTTGATGTAATCTGTTATAATTCTCAGGAACATTGGAGTTCTAATGTGGGTCCTTTAAAGGCTAAATGGAGGCTAACCGACTTGCAGCGACCAACCATTTTGTTTTGACTATAATAACTTTCTCCAAGGGAAAATTAAGATATTCATTAAATCACTAAATTTTCCCCATATTGATGAGTTATATTCCCTAATATGGTCTGAAATTGGGTGATCACAGCTGCTACATCCTTAACAAATATAGAGTGCAGAGGTGAGAAGGCTTGAAAAAATTATGTTGTCTAAGAAGAATGATATTGCCCCTATGATCAAGACTATTAATTTCTTGAAGAGGGAGGATGTCTGTAAGCTTCCCTTATAATTTTGGGAGTCTCAAGTCTTCAAGTCTCAAGACCAGGATGAGTAGAATGGAGGATCAGAAAGCAGAAGAAAGAGTGGTGAAGAAGGAGCTAAAACAGGTAGAAAATACTCAAGAATAGGAGAGGTAGCTCAAAAAGGTTGCATGGGGCAGCAGAGAAAGATATATAAACAAGGATAGGAACTGTCAAGGCAGAGTAGAGAGATGGGTGTGAGAACAAAGGAGCAAAAGAGGATCAAGGAACTAAAGAGGAAAGAAGATAGAGTGGAAAGTCAGGGGTGAAGACAAAGGAATAGGAGAGGGTAAAAAAGTGGGAGAAGAAGATAAAACAGGCTAAAGAAGTAAGAAGGGCAGAAAAAGACGGCAGATGGCATCAGGTGATTTTAATTTAGTTAAAGAGTTTGGTCCCTTGTTGGAGTCCAGCTCTAATGATTACCAAGAGGGTGAATGAATATCTGAGGCTAGGAAGAAGATATCCTTTGCAATCTCCATTTATTAATCTGAGGATCAGGTTTTATATATGCTTTAAACTAGTGTTACATCATTACTAGCTACCTTCAGGTATATATCTTCCAGGGTTTATGCATAATCCATATTTTGACATTTCATTATCCACCTTAACTATCAATACCAAAATACTTATCAACACAGACTTATAAATAGCATAATTGTAATGTTTATCAATGCCAACAGAATTGTAAATAGTTGTGATGTTTATTAATACCAAAGTACTTGTCAAAACAGAGTAGTAAATAGCAGAAATTATCACATTAATGCATTTACCTCAAGAATGTCATTAATTCATTGTCAAGGGGTAAATAGTAGAGTTAAAATGCCTTGTCTCTTTCACATTCATTCTCTGTCAAGATTATCCTAAATTGATCAAGTATGTCTTTATAATTCATTGCTAGGGATATGGTGAGCCAATGGTTTGAATCACTTGCCCTAATAGACAGCAGGTCTCAAGTAATACATGGACTGAACTCTTGCTGTTCATGGACTTGTTCAGTACTGGCCCTCTACATCTCCCCCTTTTTTATTCAAAAGATGAAGTCTATGAATTTCAGTTCCCATAGTTGATAATGATTGAAAGACATACCAGAAAGCACAAGAGGCTAAACTAATGAGTACAAGTATAACAAGAAGAACAAAATGCAAAAGCATAAAAGTCAGATTATTTACAGAATTTTATCTTTTTTAAACATTCAAATATTTGGTTTGGTCTGCTATCTGGAACAATTCCAGGAACATTACTTTTTGCCATTTTTTTTTTTTTTTGCTAAAGAGCCAAGATATATTCCAAGTGAAGTTGGAATTATGTATAGCTCCATTTATTCTGTTCCTTATTTGAAACCCTGTCATATTGGTGGTATCATTATCCCATCTATATGGAGTTACCATATACATGAGTGAATCTGTAATTACAAGTTAGTTGAGATCAAGTTTCTAAATTGTTTACATGATCCCCTAACCATATTAATGATTGTTCCATTAACTTTAATCCTTGTTTTAACTCATTATATTAAGTTGTTCTTTAAGAATTTGTGATATATATTTTTTGCTAATTGATTTGCAAATTGGGCAGTCTGAATAAATTCTGTTAGAGCTGTAACTGAAACAGCAAGTGAAATAACAATGGCTATAGCTGCTAGAACTCTAGCAATGAATAATCCAACAAATCTCCTTTTCCTACTTTTGTTTTCTAATTTTCCTTTGATGTTATCTCAAACTTGTTCACCTGCTGACCTGTACTAATAGCAGCTGAGAGATCAGGATTGTAGAGAGGATCCCTTAATCCTATTTGAGATGCTTTTCCAATGGAGTAGAAGTATACTTCAGACAAGATAGAAGTCAAAGAGGGGTTAGCAAAAAGTTGCTATTTTCCTAATTGTTGTTTTAACTAGTTGCAAAATATCTTAATCAATTTCTCTCAAAACCTTGAGAATCTGCTATTATTTTCTCAGCTCTATAATTTTGATTCGCTAGCTTATTTTCTGCAGCCTCCAGTTTGGCCACAACTGGGATCCATAGGAAAGAGTTAGGCTATTTTCCATTTTAAAGTGGGAATTAAGAAATCTTTTCAAGTAACAAAATCTATCTCACAGAACAAATATGGCACAGACATTCTGTGCAGAGACACAAGCACAGAAACAGCAAAAATGACATGAAAGAAGTGTTTCAACTTTGCCAAAGGTCATAAATTTGAAAAATAAGAACAATTACTCAGTTATTAACATCATGCAAACTAATTAGCAGGATGTCCAAGGCTAGGGTTGTTTTCTCTAGTATGTATTAACCACCATAAACAGCATATTTCCTATTTGAAAAAATATTAAGAGGTTGCTGAGCAGTATACAATGTAGTAATGATTGTATATAACTCATTCTGCTGTGTATATTCAAGTTAAAAAATATATTTAATAGTAAGTAGAATATATATAAAGAGGTTAACTGTTTATTAGTAGCATATTTACAGATGCTACTGCTTGCAGCTAATCCTCAGACTTTTTTTGAATTAGGGTTAGAATACCCTTTTAAAATTTTGAATAAAATTTTGTCAATTTAAGTGTTCTCAAATTCAAATAAAGTTTTATCCAATTAATATCTCTCAACAATTTTTGGTACTCATTTAAAGTAACTAAATTATCCCTTCTAATTTCTATTTAAAATTGGCCTAGAATCAGCAATAGATTGCATCCAGAACACCTCTTTTCCTATACCTCCAAAATTTTCACCACTCTGAGTTTTTATTTTATTATAATTTTTATTCCTTTCCTATTTTTATAAGGTATTATTAATAAATGTGCTATCCTCTCCCTTCCCCTCCCCTTTAAATATTGTAGAGAAGAGTGGCATAATAAAGAATACATATCTCCTCCCCCCCCCTTCCCCAATCAGAATCTACTACTGCAGGCATCACCTTAAACCTTAGCAATGCCTGTGAACTGCATCCTAAAATGAGAGCTAGTGTACCAGTAGGAGGTATATCCGAGACTCCAGTAGGGAGAGAACATATTCCATATTATCAGTAATTGGGTGTGACACAGAGATTGACAAATTAAGACCAGTATTTCCAGGGTATCATGCATTAAATCTTATATTGTCAATAAGTTGGATTTAAGGTGGTGTTTGTAGGCTCTGCTGGAGTGGGAATAAGAGAAAGTACAGCTCCCATTGTTTGGCTGAGCTGGAGCTGATCCTAGGAATGGTTTTCCATCAGATTACCTTTTCTAGCATTCTGAGAGTGACATTTAGAAACCCAATATCTGCCCTTCCTGCATTTGGGACTTAAAGTCAAAGTTTTATCTATTGAATTGGGATGAAATGCAATCTTTTGACTCATACAATTTTTTCTTATATGAGCCAATTGTCTAAATTATAGTGAAAAATTCTGAGATTGAGATTTGTTCTGATTTAGCACATATTCTAATATTCTACCACCTTTGAATCATTTCTGCTAAAGACATTTTTGGTTTTCCCCCAGGTAATGCTTTTTTACACTTGGCATTATCATTTTTATAAGGCAAATTGTTTCAAAAAAATTTAAGCTGCCTCCCCATGCTGCTTGAAGGCTGAATGGCCATCATTAAGTGATTAATAAAGTCAGCAAAAGTCTCATTAGGTCCTTGCCTGATTTTTGTGTAGAATGTCCCTCTGTTCCTACCACCTGATTGATTTTGCCCTACTCTGATTTAATATGTGTACTATATTGATATCAGCTGGGCAAGGATCAATTTTATACATTTTTATCTTATATTTTATATTTTTATATCTCATAATTTATATGACACATCTTTTATCTTATATTCTATACCTCATATGTTTTATCTGATATCTAATATTTTGTAACTTATATTTTGCATGTGATATCTCATATCTTATTCCTTGTGCCTGCCTGGTGATAAATTATTTCTGGTGGTAAATTACTTTCACCTCTTGCTTACCTTAATCATTGAGTGCATCAAGCACTCTCCTCCCAGGTCATTCAAGTCCCTGTTCAAGGCACCATCTGTTGAAGTCCAGCTCCAGTTAATATGCTTTGTAATCTCTATTTATTAATCTGAAGGCTAGGGTTTATGTGTTCTTCAAGCTAGTGTAACATTATTACTAGCTACCTTTAGGTGATATCATATACTTTCCAGAGTTAATGCACATTCCATACTTTGACATTTCAATATCCACCTTAACTATCAATATCAAGGTACTTATCAAGACAGAAATTGTAAATAGCCTAGTTGTGATGCTAATCAATCCCAGCAGAATTGTAAGTGGTTGTGATGTTTATCAATACCAAAGTACCTGTCAAAACAGAGTAGTAAATAGCAGAAATTATCATGCTAATGTATTTACTTCAAGTATGTCTTTAATTCATTGTTAAGTTAAATGCCTTATTCCTGTGGCATGCATTCTCCATCAAGATTATCCCTAATTTATCTAGAGTATATCTTTATCATTCATTGTTAAAAAGATGGTGAGCCAATAATTTGAATCCCTCCCCCTAACAGAGAAGAGGTCTCAAGTAATACCTGGACTTGACTTTTGCTGTTCATAAACTCATTTAATACTGGTTCTCTATACTCCCCAAATATTAATATTCTAGTTGCTTTGAGTTTTTATCTGCTATGACTAATCTTAAATTTTTCAATTTATGATAATCAATGGTATTGTTTGGGTCAGAAACCATTTAATAAAAAAAGACTGGAGAGATCTCTAGAAGCAAAGCAAAGTTTATTATACGTTCTGGCAAGAATCAGGCGTCCCACCTGATTGAAATGTGGCTGGGGGTAGAGGTGGAATTAAGCCAATGAATTATTTTGGCCTCAGTTTGATACTGAACGAGATAAGGTGATTTCTTTCAAGACAGTTGTGAAAATCGAGTAAGGCTTCATCTATTTCAAATTTTGAGTAGGCCTGAAGGACTTTAAGCATTAAGTCAAGATACTTTGACATTTCAATATCCACCTTAACTATCAATATCAAGGTACTTATCAACACAGAACTGTAAATAGCCTAGTTGTGATGCTAATCAATCCCAGCAGAATTGTAAGTGATTGTGATGTTTATCAATACCAAAGTACCTGTCAAAACAGAGTAGTAAATAGCAGAAATTATCATGCTAATGTATTTACTTCAAGTATGTCTTTAATTCATTGTTAAGTTAATCGAGGCATGGAGCAGACGATCAAGGGAGGAAGCACCATAGCTGGCAGGGTCAATGCTTTTAATCCCTAACGCAAATTCCCCCTCCCACCACTGATCCTCATCCTTATTGGCTAAGAATCTTACATTCTAAACGCAGGAACTACCCAAGAAATTGAACTTGATCAATAAGTACATAGTTGCCCATATTTGGTTGAAATAGGGAGAATAACAAGAAGGGGACTTAAGTATGCCCTTAGGGGAATAACAGGGAGGAGACTTTAAGTATGCCCTTAGGAGGATAGCAGAAAGGGGGCTTACATATGCCCTTAGGAGAATAGCAGGGAGGAGACATTTTAAGTATCTTGACTTAATGCTTAAAGTTCTTCAGGCCTACTCAAAATTTGAAATAGATGAAGCCTTACTCGATTTTCACAACTGTCTTGAAAGAAATCACCTTATCTCGTTCAGTATCAAACTGAGGCCAAAATAATTCATTGGCTTAATTCCACCCCTACCCCCAGCCACATTTCAAACTAGATACTATAACATCTAATTTTTTTTTAGCCATTTCTGACTCAGTTTCAGGGATCTCCTTTATTCCATGTTTGAAAAAGTTTTTCTAAGGGAATTTCTTTTCATACATTATTTTTGTTAATTTTAACTATATTTATATACCATACACTCACATATATAGTAAATATATATATATATATATATATATATATATATATATATACATACATATCTTTTTCTTTACATACTTAGGATATATTGTAATGCCAGAGAAAGTGAGTAAGACAGAGATTAGAGAACAATTTAATAGTTTATTAAATGGAGAGATTTACTGGGACCAAATGATCCATATTTGGGTTCAGAGCTGAAAGAGACTACCTTCTCAAAGAATCCAGCAGTGAATATCAGATAAGAAGGTTCTTTTATAGAGTAACAAGAACAACGACATAATGGGGGAGGTACTTAGATGGGGATGACCTAATGGGGGGAAGCACCTAGGATGACATAATGGGAGGTACTGGAGAGGCTCCTGATAATGTCTAAAATGGATAAAGACCTTTATCCCGTTAAACATTAAGAGGGATTAAGTAGAGCCTAAGGTCTAAAATATAAGACCTTTATCCTATCAAACATTAAGAGGGAATGGTTATAATCTAAAGCAGAGTAACTAAATAGGACAATTAGGGAAACTGGGTCAGGACATTAAAAGGGAACTGTGGCACAACAATGTTTTAATATATATAAGTATATACTATGTTAACATATAAATATATATTTAATCCTTCTTCCTTCTCTCGCTGTCTTCTCTTGAATTCTGAAACTCTATCCTTTTCAAATACACACACATTCTTAAAAGTGGGTAAGGAAAAATTTGCAAGATACATAGATAAACATAGAAAAGATAAATCTTTTGTAATGCTGGAGAAACTGAGCAAGACAGAGATTAGAGTACAATTTAATAGTTTATTAAATGGAGAGATTTTCTGGGACCAAATGATCCATGTTTGGTCCCAAGGCTAAATAAGACTATTGTCTCAAAGAATCCAGCCCTCAGTATAGGGGATGGTAAGATTTTTTATAGAATAACAAGAACAATGTCATAATGGGGGAGGTACCTGGATGGGGATAACATAATGGGGGGAGGCACCTAGGATGACACAATGAAGGGAGGTACTGGAGAAATTACTGATATTCTAATGATGTCTAAAATGGATAGACCTTTATCCTGTCAAACATTAAGAAGGAATGATTATAGCCTAAAGATATAAAATCTTTATCTCATCAAACATTAAGAGGAGAAGATTATAACCTGAGGCAGAGAAACTAAATAGGACAATTATAGAAACTGGGTCAGGGCATTAAAAGGGAACTGTGGCATAGCACTTTGAGGAGCACTCCCACAAGGCTTAAAATAGTATGAGGTAAACTCACTGGTGTTAGTTTGAGGCTTCAGTAGAAACCTCTGAATTTTACTTTATCCTTGTCAAGTAAAGTACCTCTTCTATTTAGAAAAGTTAAAAAGATCTTTTACTAGTTCAATTTCCAATTTGGATAGTGGGGTCACTAATAGTAGAAAAGGTCTCTGAAAATATCCTTCTAAGATGTCCTTTAATAATTTTTTGGAATCCCTTTCTCATGGCTTCATATTCTATGAACCTAACAAAGATTTAGGACATTCTAGCAGGAGTTCTTATTGTTCATGATATTCAAACTGGAGGCCAGAACTGATAGTCATTTAATGGCTAAGGAAAAACCTGTGAGTTAATCAGAAACATAGATGTTTTTAGCATAAATGAAATCTCCTGGAAAGATGTAGGCTTCTACTATTGACCCTTGATTTGTACTACTGTGTTCACAGTATCTTACTCTACTCTTAAGTGTAATTGCCAATATATTCAATCCTTTTGTCTAGAGAATCAATTATTAGGACAGTTATTAAATAATTATTAACCCATACCTGGAAACCATCTTGCTCCTTAAACAAATTTAAGGGATATTATCATATTAACAAATACTAAACATCGTTAATGAAATTAGCATCCAAAAAATAATAATAACATATTGCTATTCTCAGCTTGATCACTAGATGTCTCAAGAGACCATGTTTTACCATACTTTCCATGTTTATCAGGCAGGCCACTGGAAAGAAAACTATTTGATTTACACAAATGGGGAGGAGGGGGAATTCCTTTCATGCTTTTTTAATTGACTCCAATCTACTTTTTGAAGTTCTTCCTTTACAGAAAAAAAATTTACTTTGTATTGCCAAGTATTTTCAAATTATCACACTGATCACAAATTAGTATCTCAGACATATGTAGGCAGACAAATTGCAATTGTTAACACATGTCACTCCAAGACTAATCTAGACAAAATTGTTCCTAATAGGATGCTTACCTCCTTGTCCAGAGATTTGGGTTTGAAGGGTTCACAACCACTAAAAGAAACTCTCTCTTTGAAAAATTTCATCAGGCCCAAAAGAAAAGGGTTCTGTTAAGTGAGTCTGGGGAATCAGGATCCTTCCTTCATTCTTAGTGGGAAATCCAAAATTCTGGTGAGTAAAATGCAATAAAGGAAAAGTAAGATACATTTTCTTAGTAAACTTGTTTATTAGCAGTGATCAAAAAAAAAAAAAAAACAACTGTTAATAAAGTGAGTTACTCTGGCAAATGTCAGTAAAAGCAAATGATCTCTATGAGAAGGGGCAAAGTCTTTTTACTGACATTCAGGAGACCCTGGGGAGTAATTGGGAGGTATATAACAAATAATTATTGGGGGAAGAAGAAGGAGGAGGGGAAAAGGAGGGGGTTAAATGGGCTGGCATTCAGGTATGACTGGTCACACTCCTCTTTGAAAAGGAATGTTTGTTATTTTATGGAACTGATCTACCACTTGTATTCTTTACAAGGAGACCAGAATCACTGGGTTTGGTCCACTAAGGAGAGATCTAACCTTCTTTAATTGTACTAGGAGGGATAAAGACCCAAGAGAGTTCTTTGGAGAGGGTTTCTAGGCCTAGCTGGTTAGGGTTTATAGGCAACATGCAGAAGTCCCAGTAGCTAGCTGCATGAATGATTACATTATCTTTTATATGTGCCTTTAAGCTAATCAGGACAAGAAAAGACCACATACTTGAAGTTAATTCCAAAGCTGAGAAATGGGACTTGACAAAATGGGGAATAGGTCAATTACAGAATAGAATCAATTATTAAATTATACAGAATAATTTTTAATTTATTCAATAAACATATATATAATCACAAGAAATATCAGTGGAATAGACTAGAATAATATCATTATATATAACTATATACACATGTGAGTATATGTATGTATATGTTAGTATATGTATGTGTGTATGTTTGTATAGCGACATCCATGTGAACCAATGGGTAGAACACTGGGCCTGAAGTCAAGAAGACTAATTTTCCTTGTTCAAATCAAATCCTCTAATTTTCCTTGTTCAAATCAAATCCTCAAACACTAGCTGTGTGACCCTAACCAAGTAACTTAACCAAATTTTTTTATTTCCTCATCTGTAAAATGAGCTGGAGAAGGAAATGGCAAACTACTCCACCATCTATGCCAAGAAAATCCCAAATGTGGTCATGAAGAATCAGTGACTGAACATCAACAACAAAATGTGTGTGGATATATATTTGTAAATAATGTGTGTATATATGTGATATATATGTAGATATTGGTATATTTGGTAACAACTCTTATTCATAGCTATAAGAAATATATGATCTATTTCTTATCTAATTTTTTTTTATACTCTGAACTTTCATGTACTCATTTAGAACATATTGTAGCATGGAATAAGGTGTTGGTCAAAGCTAAATTTTTACAAGACTGCTTTCAATTTTCCCACAAGTTTTTATTGGGAATTTTACCCTAGATAACATTTTTTCTATTTTTATGAAACACTGAGTTACTAATTTCTATTGTATTCTGAATCTTGCTATAAGAAATGAAATCTAACCAAGAACTCCACTGACTCACTGATGAATGCAGGAAAGATTTTATAATCTTTCAAGAATGGGTGTCTAAGTGAATGTTTTTGAAACTCCAAAGGCAGCTTTTTATTTCCTATCCTGAAGCCCAAGTCCCTCTCCTGATTCCCCATTAATTGGATGTTATAGAAGAGGGATTATAACAATGGAGGGCTAAGGGCAAAGAATAAAAGATTCTTTTCAAATCTCAGGCCACCCTGACTACAAAAGTCAGTCCCAGCACCCAAGGAGCTTACATTCTTTTGGGAGAAGATAAACTCCACTCTTGATTAGTCCTTGATGTCCATGTGGATTTCAGTTTTCTAATTTAATTTTCATTTCTCTAATTTTCATAACTCTGGAAAATAAGTGCCCATCCATTTCTCACAATTTCTCCCTTTTTTTTTTTCTTAATAATTTGGTTTCCACATCCTATTCTAACACTCACATTTGGCTAATTTTTACATACTATTTCATAAAAGTCTATTAACCTCTACACAGATCTCCTTACACAGGATAGATAATTAATTCCTGGATTCTCTGCTAATTCTTCTGATAGGGCTGTACTAGGAGTGAAGCTTCCATTTGTAACACATGTTCCTTCTCTTCCTGCCAATAACCTTTCTAAAATCATTCTGTTTCCCCATGCCATTCTGCTAGTGGCATCTTAACTATTTTGTTATTCTCTTCACTGCTTCTCTGGTGTTATTTATCCAATAATACTTAGTCACCGGAATAGGGATGACCTAAATCCAGAACTACATTTCTAGCTTTGAATTCATCAATTACTATCCTTGACTTAATTCTTCCTCATTCAGTCTTTCTTATTTATGACAAGGTAAAAGGAATAGCCAATTGGGTTGGCACACAAGTTCCCACTTAATTCCTGGGTAAAGCAGGTTTGAGAATAATATCTCCATAATACCACCCAAAGTTTGTTGGAGGTTTGCTCATACCTGAGCAACTGCCAAAGCTACCCTCAGTACATGTCACTATAGTCCCTAGATTTGGGACTCTTTTCACACTGCCATGAGAGGCAAGCTAAGCGGATTGATCTTCAGAGCTAAGGAACTCATATAGTTTGGTTTATTCCCTCACAGAAAGGAAAGGTAACACAAAGCACTGCAATTAATTCTCTCAAGGAATGTTATTTTGGGAACAGGAGAAATTTACTCATGTTTTTCCAAAGGGAATGGTACTATCTGGGCATGGGGCAACCTGTGGCACAAACAGAGAAATTGCTTTTTGTTCACAATCTTTGTTACAGAGTATTTACCAATTCTGCCCAGGCACTGGTGTTTATCGCTTGTCTTAAGTTCTTAACTTGATTCCAAATCTTCCTAAGAGATTCTATACCTATTATATGCATAACCAACTTACTCTTTGATCTGCATTTTCTGAATGTCTAACCTTCCTAACAAACCAAACATCATTCCAAGTTAGGCATTTCCATAAAATCCTCTTTCTCTATAAGGGCACAAGTGTACCTACTTATTCATGGCTTGTCAAGCTTCTACAATTCTATTAATTTGACAAGCATCATCAAACTGAATTGTTTGAGATATTCTTTTTCAATAATATTAACCAAATCTTAGCCTGATATTCCATCCTAAGTCCCAAATACTATTGTAGCAAGGGAGTAGCATTAATATTATATAACCTCCCTTCATAGGATTAATGGACTCCATACAGGGAATCCATTCAGACACTGGGTATTTTGGGTCCATTCACCAAGCAATTCCATTTCTTTCCCAAATGTGACCTCAAAGTCCTTTGGGAATGGGACAATGATCTCATCTTCTGCTGAGAATGGGTATTGAATCGGATCATCGTATAGAGTCCCATTTGAAGGGGCTTGAGCTGATTGAAGAAATAGTGGGTTGAGACAGACCCTGAAACTGGTCAATATGATGTGTGAGAATTGAGGATAAGTGATCCCCTCTGTTCGATGTCATAGATTACTTGCAAAAGAATTCACAAACCTGAAGTCTGTGGCAAAAGCTGATTCAAAATTGAATGAGATTATTTATCTTGGGAGTTTCCCTTATGGACAGAAGGGTGTGGCCCTCTTAGAGGAGAGTTTGAGACCCCAATCACCTTTCCCCCATAGATTAAAGGGAACACAATTCACATTAGGGCCTCTCCAACCCTTCACCCTAAAAGATCTCAGTTTACATCATTCCCCTTCCCCCAAAAAAAATTCATTTGGGGAATGGGGACGAAAGTCTCATCTTCTGGAGTTGTTTCAAACTGACAAAGGTTGTAGAGCTGTTACTATGTTCAATGGGAGTTCAGGCCAGGAGGGGAAGTGCGAGATATGAAGATAGCAGTGGCATCCAAGGGATGTTGTATGTCCAAGTAGCTTGGAGCCTGGAGGAAGTAAATCTCAGAAGCAGATTAAAAGTGTGGTGATATCCAGGGTGGAAATGGTGACGTTTGGGAATGAGGCCTTTACAAATGATGCATCAGATTCCATCTGTGAGCTACCTTAAGGATGCTGATGGCCCGCCCAACAATCCTGAACACCCCCACTGCCCACGTTGCTGCCTAGCTGAAAGGCTAAGGAGGAGTTAACTGCTGGCAAGGGTCATAGAATGACAATCAAGAAAACCTGGTGAGAAAATGCTAGGAGCAAAGTTCTCATGGTGAGAAAGGAAGAAAGGAGATCATAGTGAGAAAAAAAAGGACACAGACAATTTCATCTTTCTTTCTCCAGAGTTTTCACAGGAGTACTCTGAAATACCTGAGAAATAAAAGCTGGACTATTAGTCTCTCTGCAAGGAAGTAGGCAGGCTTAAGCGAGGTATGATCTTTTTTAGACAAGCCCCTTGATACCTCCATAGCCTTCTCAGTCCTGCAGGGAAAAGCTTCCACCCAATTAGTAAAGGTATCAATAAGGACTTGAAACCAATCTCCCCTGAATATGTGACCCTTCTCCGAAGAGGGGGAAGTTTAATAGCTAAAAGTTGACTTAAGGGTGTTTGTTCTCCTTAAGGCTATAAGGAGAGGGTATAAGAATCAGGGAGCTGGGGCATCAAGATATGCAGCCCTATTACCCTTGGCTTGAAGTGAATCTCCCTTCTGGTGTCCTTTACAAAACATGACTGAGATTTCTCGGGGTCTGTGGACAGCTTGTGAATGATGTCTCCTAACTGGGTAGTGGCAGGGAACAGGTAGCAGGGTTAAGAGAGTGACGCAGCCAGAGAGTCAGGTTGGGGGTGTCTTAATAGGAGAGCCTGCTATCTAGTAAGGCTCCCACCAGCAAGCCACTAATGCCTTTTGGCTTCTAAAATGCTCTGAACTCAGTGAGGGGTTAAAACCTCTAATGGCTATCCCAAAGTTAGTTTTGAGGCTTCTTCAATTAAAATAAAAAAATTAATTTGAGGCACCACTATAAGGCAGGAGGGCCATCTTAGGGAAAATGAGTCCAGTTTCTTTGAGAAATAAGTGACTAGTCTGGGATCGGATCCAGAGCCTTTCATCTACATACAGAGTAAAAGGCTTTTGAAAGTTAAGTAGGACCAGGGCAAGGGCAGGGAGTCAGTTTGGCCACAAGAGTTTTAAAAGCCTTGGCTTGATCAGGTCCCCATTCAAGGGGAAGATTATTGGAGCCTTGAATAGAATTGCAGAGAGGCTTGGCAATAATCCCCAAATTAAGAATCCAAAGTCAGCAGAAACCAGCCATGCCCGGGAAAGTGTAAAGTTTCTTTAAGGCAGGGCCTGGAAGGCCTAAAATGGTCTGTTTCCTCAGTCAGAGAGCGAGAAGTGGGGGTAAGATTGTGGCCCAAATATTTGACTGGCAGGTGATGTGGGCTTTGGGTAAGGAGACCCTGTAGCCCCTCAAGGCTAGAAAATTTAGGGTTTCATGGCTGCATTGAGGGACTCCTCTTTGTTGGGACTGCAGATTAAAATATCATCCACATACTGGATGAGACTACTGTAAGCAGCTTCAATTCCCTCAAATCTTTAGCCAATGATGTGTGGGCTATCTTGGAAGCTTTGGGGCAGAATTGTCCAAGTTAGTTAGTGGGAATGTTCCTCTGGCTTCACCCATTCAAAAGCAAAGAGAAATTGTGAGTATATGCAAAGGGATACAAAAGAAAGCATGTTTAAGATGTAGAGTGGAGAATCAGTATGTGTCCACTGGAATCTGAGTAAGGATAGATAGTATAAGGATTAGGCACAAGGGGGTGAATTGGAATAATAGCTTCGTTAATTGCCCTGAGGTCCTGCGCCATGCAAAATACCCCATTTGGTTTTTTAACAAAAAGAATTGGAGTGTTGCAGGGAATAAGCTTATACTTAAGAACTTTCTCAATCAAAGGGTGCAACCCTTCCTGAGTCTCTGGCTTTATTGGGATTTGACCTTTATGGGGAAATGTACTGGAATCCCACAGCTTAACTAAAGCTGGGATGGTGTGTGTGGCTTTCCTGGGAATCCTTTGATCCCAGGCAGAAGAATCTAATTTCTCCCCGATTTCTGAGGGAATATAGGAGGATTTTGAAAGAAGCACAAAAAGGTCACTTGGAGATCTGAGAAGAGAAAATTGGGTCCCCAATTTCACCATTAAATCCCACCCCAAAAAGGGCAATAATAAGGAGGGAATAATATGAAAGGGGTGTTTAAATTATAGATCACCAAATTGGCAAGGCAGAGGAAACGTCTCAAAAGTTTCCCTTCAATTCCCTTTATCTTATGGGGGGGAGGGTTGAGAGGGGCTAGAGTGCCAGAGCAGAACTGAAAGAGAGGCCCCATAGCAAAAAGAAATTCAGTGGCCTTACCTGCCACATCCAAAGGTGGGAGCCTTACTAGATATCGTCGGCTATGATGGAGTAAGGGGGTAGCCTGGCTGAACCCCAGGGCTCCATCACTCCTAGTTCTGAAGAGACCAGAAGGCAAGACTTGAGATGGTGGCTCTACCCCTCTCTGGAAAGTCCCTTTTCAAGTGCCCTTCCTTGTTGCATTCAGAGCAAGGGCTGGGGAACGTTTCCGAGGGAAGTTGCATGCGCAGTGTCCTTACCCTTTATACCTGAAGCATGAACCTCTGTATTTTCCAGAAATAACAGCAGCCTGTTCTTTATTTCTTGCTTTGGCCCTGTGGTCTTCCTCCTCTGCTGCAGCTCAGTCCTTATTGTTAAAGACTCCAAAAGCTGTTTTTAACAGCTAGGCCATGGGAGTTTGGAGGCCAAGGCTAACTTCTGCAGCTTCCTCCATATATCTGGAGCAGATTGGTTAATAAAATGCATGCTGAGAACAGTGGTTCCCCTCTGGAGAAGTGAGGTCCAGATTAATATATTTCCTTAGAGCCTCTATAAGGCAGATCTGAAAGAGGGCAGGATTTTCCTTAGTTCCTTGGGTGATCTCCCTAAGTTTGTCGCAATTAACCTGTTTGTTAATTCCTTTCTTCATGCCTTCAGTGAGGCAGGTTAAGAGGTGATCCCTTTTCTCTCTATCACTATTCCCCTCCTGGTAGTTCCACCTGGAATCTGAAAAAGGCACAGCAGCAGCCCCTGGGGGTATTTACCAGAAGAGGAGAAGGTAGCCATGTCATCCCCAAACTTTTGGACCAGATCCCAGATTCTCTTTTTCTCCTCTATAGTACAACAGGAGGAGATAATGATATTAACATCTCCCTAGGAAAGATCAAATTGGAGGGCAATGGCTTTAAAAACCCCTCAATATACTTTGTGGGGTCCTTCGAGTAATGGCCCAGTCTTCCCTTAATTTGGGAAAAAATCTGACATTGAGAAGGGCACTTGTACTCTGAGTGTCCCTCCCCAAGAGTTTGCTATTTCTCTCAGAGGGCAGAATTTAGAAGGGTGAGCTTCAGCAAGTGTTTCCCCCACCCACACTTAAAAAGCAGCCATACCCCATGAGGGAGGGGTGAACTAAGCTTTCACCTTCCCAAACAGATCATGCAAATAACAAGTATACACTTTTTAATCCTAAATTTCAGATTAAATACCAAAAATCCCAATCAAAAACCTTCAGAAACTTAAAGGTGAAAAGACTGGAACTCTACACCCAGAACAAGACATGTGGTATTGATGTAAATTGTGTCCCCTTTAATCTTGGGGGGGCTCTGATGTAAGCTGTGTCCCCTTTAATCTTTGGGGGAAGGGTGCTCCTGAGTTTCAACCTTCCTCTTCTACCTCTAGAAGGGACCCACCCATTCATGAGGGAAACTCCCAGATAAACTCACATTCAATTGGAGATCTTGGTCAAGGGCATAATTACCACCATCTATTGAGTTGAAGATCAGCCCCTCAAACTGCTCCCAGCTCGGGGCAAGGGCAAATCTGATATAACCAGAGACCTGCCAATCCATTGCTGCTAATTCCTAATCAGGAAAGCTCACTAAGAAGTTGGTTCTTTTAATTGTAAATCCATCTTTGCAAAAATATCCTAACAGGATTTTGTCCACTAAGAAAGCTGTTTTCTTAATGTAAATAAACCTATTCTTGCCACAAACATTGAGGTTTGCAAATTCTTTTGCAAAGCCTTCAACCAGCCAAAGGGGATCTCATTGCTGTCAGGGGTTCTCTCAACCTTCAATTCTCACACCCAACAATTTGAGACCTGAAATGGAGCCAGAGGCTCCTGGAAACAAAATGTCAATAGTTCCTATTTATTCCCCCCTATACTTTGTACTCTTCCTTATGTAGATTGGAAAGATTTTTAAGTGTAAAATGGATTTCCTTAAGCCAAAAGAAGATAGACCACACCCTTTTATAGAATCCAGAGTCCCCTGAGAAGAGTTTGGGGACTTCAAGGGGTTGAGGAACATAGGGACCAATCTAGAAAGAAAATAAAGCTGACTCTAGAGCATGGGTTTTTTGGAAGCCTACCTGGAGAGGCTGAACTGGACATGTCTACATGCAGCAGTCCTGATCATTTTCAATCCCTCCAGGGAGAGAATCTTGAAAGCTTAAGAAAAGCTCAGGGTACTTTGTATCAAGATGCACAAAACAAGTACTTTTAAATTCCAAAATTTCTTTTTCTTTATAATTTGTTTATTTTTTTTCCTTTGTAATTCAGCTGATTGAGAAAAACATAGCAGACAAGACATACTCACATATACCCCAACACAAACTTACTTTGAAATGGACAGACACGAAATAGACAGCTCAGACCAGATTATTTAATTTAAAGCATCCTTTAATAGCTGGCCAGCCAGGACTGATCTCCACTAGACAGGCTAGAAGAGATCAGCCCTGAACCTTTAGCGAGGTACACTTTTAAGCGTGTTTACCACATCCTGGTACAGCCTTGCGGTTACAGATTTCAGAAATCACTGACACAGTTTCTCGTTTACAATGGGGATAGGTCTGGATGTGAGTGAGCACACAAAGAAACCTGTCGACATGTTTTGCAATGTTGTCCTAACTCAGTTAGGCACATACTTCTCAGAAAGTCTGGGACTTCAATTGCTTCTCAGAAAATCTAGGGTCTCATAAACAAGGGGATGGGGCCCAGTCTGAACATAACACTTAATTTAGTTTGAGCAATGTCTGCCTATAAGCCTGAGGCCCCTTGACCCAGGGATGAAGGGGCCAGTCTTTTGCCCATTTCACTCCCCCCCTTTTTATGTTCATAGTTGTGACTCATCTGAGGCCAATGGGGAATAAGTCATACGCAGGGAGCTATGAGGAGGAGGAAAAGGAACAAGAGGACTGGACCTGCAATTAGAGTGACTCATATCAGGACATTGAAGCCTTACAACTGGCCTCCTGGTCATCCAAGTACTTAAACAAGGAGGCGAGCAATTCTCTAATCCCTGACTGACTTGACAACCTCTGCTAGGGAGTCCGCTGATTTTTCTAAATGGGTGATAAGACTCTCTAGAATCTGCATCAACCTGAGAACTAAGAAGGCAAATGTAACACTGGAAAAACTGAGGCAAGATAGAGATCAGAGAGCTCCCAACATTCTATTAATTGGAGAGTTTGATTGACTAGACAGGATTCTATTCTCAAAGTATCCAGTGGTGAATGTGAGTTAAACCAAGGCAGGAATGGGGTCAGAACATTGAGAGTAGGAACAGCAATCTGGTTCTGTCAGTGTGGTGGGAGACACTGGACATTCTGATAGGAGCCAGGAAGTCTGAACTCCCTTTTATCTTGAGTCTCACATTAACAATTTATAACCTTAGAGCAAGTGGCCCTCATTCTTAATGAACCAGAGTGGGGTTTTGCAACTGAGAGGATTGAGGCAGAACAGTTAAGGAAACCAAGGCAGAACAATTTAGGGAAACTGAGGCAGAACCAATTAGGGAAACTGAGTCAGGATAATTAAAGAGGACTGTGGCACAACATTCCACACTCTCTCTCTTATGAATCCTATGTGAAGCAAATAAACCAAAATGAAACTAGAAAAGAAAAAAAAAAATGCAAGGACAATGTTAACATTTTGTTAATGTTAACAATGTTCCAAAGTTAACAGCAGGACAAAGACGCCCTGTTGCAAGCATGTCAGATCCTCTGTAGTTGGGGTACCATATCAGCTAGAGAATCCAGTCTGAGATGGACTGGTTAGGTGGTCTGCAGTCATTTATGCATTTAACTCAGTCTCTGCTTACAGAGCAGCAGGGCTCAAGGGCTCAAGGCCCATTCATAGGAGCAACCCACTCCATGGGAAAGGGTGAGGTTTGGAGTAGTTTCCCTTGTCCCTGCCCAGAGGAACAGACAGGGCTGCAGAAAGGATCAGATTTCAGAGCAGATTATGCATAGACCATCAAGGCAGGCAAACCCCAAACTTTTAGATGCCTGATATCAAACTACAAGGTCCTTTGAGATTGCTGAAATACTAATTAATGAACTGGGGTTATAGGACTGGAAAAAACTGATCAGAGAAGACTGCCAGTCCCAAGACAGGTGTCTGATTTCTGATTGTTTCTTAAAAAAATAATAATTCCAAGAACTGAGTCCTCCAGGGCAATCTGACAGAATAAGGGGTTCCTATTCTTTCAGGTATTTTTAGAAAAATATACCAGTTTCCCCAGTGTTCTATCTCATCCTCCCTTTTTTTCATGGAAAGGCATTATTAATTGACCATTCCACATATAAATCCCAAGAGTGAATCAAAATCCCTATACATAACAGACTAGTACAATAGTATTTCCTAAAAATCCCACAAACATAACAGCAACAGGTGCATAGTTTTAACAAATCCCATCCCAAATCTTAAACACACAGTAATAGATGACCCAGTCAAGGTTTAACAGTCATCAACCATTCCCACAGTCCCCCATATCAGTCCATCAGGTGTGAGAAGACAAAACTTATTAGTTAAAACTACATCCTGGTGAAGATGGTCTGTGGCTCTCAGTCCATGCAGAAGGTGGGTGTGCCATGCTGACAATCAAAGCTGATCAAGGTCCCAGAAGCAAGTCAATATCCATGATTTGACACAAATCTAACAAATAAAGATTAGAACAGTCTGAGATAAAAAGACTGGTCAACAAGACTGCTGCAAAATGTGAAGAACCAGCAGCTTCCTATGTGAAGAGATGACTGATTTACAGGACAGGTACCAGCTGTAGTCTCAAGTCTTAACAGCAGTTAGGTCTCACAGACCACTGTTAATTGTCCCCTTATCATTTAGAAACCTTAAAAAACCCACAAATACCCAATAACAGAGAGATGACCAGGCTAAATACTTATTCGCCTAAGCATTTAGGATACAATGATTACATATAATCAGACTGAAAACAGCAAGGTATGACATAATTGAATTGCATTAACAATCCTATTGACCGTTGCTCTGACCATAGAAATCAATTATGGGACGAAAAATTGCAAGAAATTAACTATAGCATAACATAGTCAAAACTCAACCTTCACCATATATAGGATAAAACAGCTTTAACTCAGTTTTATTCCAATAAATGGTCCCACTAATTGTCAGAGAATAGAGCTTTAAAGCATTAACTAATTAACTATAAGCCCAAGAAATTTTATCTCCAATAACAGGTTCCATTAATCAAATTTCTGGCAGATCCTAAACAAATATTTACTGTAACCTTATAGTGATAACAGTAAGAAATTTGTCCCAATAAGTTGACAACTTAAACAGTTATCCAACTAGATGTTTCATAAGTGAACATTATACATACAAATCAGTTTGTTTTAAAATACCCAATACATAGAAAAATATCCCAAACTGCATGTTGTCCATAACAGAAACATTCTCAAAAGGACAAAGAAAAACTATTATTTTCAGCGGCCCTTTAAATAACCTCAGGATGACCCAATACAATCAGTTAAAAACTTTTACAGAATGACCAAATACCACATAAGAGAATTTGAAAGATTCTTTAAACTTTTAGAAATAATCCTACCAAAGTATGGATCACATTTATGACAATATTCCTCAAGAAAACCGTTATATATCAAGAAACAAATATTCAGTCAATTAACCTAAAAGTAAGTCTGTCCCTTTAAATCAGTTCGCTGTACTGGCAGTAACTTGATTAAAAAAAAAATGGTTGGAACACACTTGGCGGGGTGAGGGGAGGAGAGGATTCCAAGTGGCCACCCTTTCCCCACTCCTGCACTTCTGGACAAAAATTTCCTCAGGTTCCCCACCTATCAGTTTATTTTCTCCCAATATCAAGTTTCTTCCCAAGTCCACCAGTTTCCCAACTTTAACTAGACACTCCACTGCTAAAGTAGCAGAAAGCAATGGGGGTGGGGGTGGGTGAGTTGAATCTTTACCTTTGAAGACAAAAGATCCTCTTCCTGTTTCTCTTTCCCCCACCTCTTCTTCCTGCTGCCAAAAACCTTTCTCTTACTTCCTAAAATCATGCAAACCTTTAATTGTTCCTAGAAACCAATCCTTCATAAATCACCTGCATTCTTCTTTCCAGTTCTCTTCAAAACTTTTAAGATTCACAATATAGTGAATAGCTAGATAACACCATAAAACATAACTTACAATGTTAACATTTAAACTGAATCAAACCAAACTACTTCTTCCTTTTTTTCCCCTTCTTGAATGTTTGTCTGACCACAATTAGCATCTCTCTTATCTGTCCAGAAAGAGCTTGAATTGTATTGCCCTTTCTCTTCCTCTTTAACTAAATCAGGCTGCTTTTTTTCCCTTTATTAATAAAGGTATGCAAAGGCAATAGCAAAATTATATTTCTCATAATTTCAGAATCATCCCAATATTCCTAATCAATTTTTTTTTTCTTCTTGAGTTTCAATTAGATAAGGTTTTATGGCCCTCTACTCTAGCAGGCTCTGAAAACTGTTTTAAGAGGGAAAAAAACTTTCCTGTCAGTTTATTAGTACAACATGTTAAAAAGTTTAAAATCATAAGCAAATTTTCAAATAAACAATTCCCAAATTTCTTAATCATTGTTCTTAAAACTTAACAGAGCTTTTAAATTAACAAAAACAGACAGACAAATCACACAGAACACAACTAGAAGAGTGCCCCCAAAAGGCGCTCAGAATCAGATCAGACCAGATGTGGAGGTCAGCAAGGGGGCTGCAGGGCTGTGTCCATCTTAATCCACTTGCTATAGATACAGGAGTACTCACCAGACCAGACAGATGGCTGCAGGATAGTTAGGCAGCTGCAGAGGCCCCTCAAAATCCTATTAACCAGAACTGACTTTTAAGATGCTCTGTGCCAATTTTGAACCAAATTCAAAAATTTGGGTCTCACTCTCCTGGTCCACAGAAAGAGATTTCTGGAAACTGGGGCTGAGGAAGATCTCTCAGTGGCCACCCCCTAGGATCCATAACCTCTTTCACCCTCCAGGGAGAGGGACTGGCCGTCAGTCTGAACCAAAGCCTTATCTCGGTGGGAACCTCCAAATGAAATGGACAGACACAGGATAGACAACTCGGACCAGATTATTTAATTTAAAGCATCCTTTAATAGCTGGCCAGCCAGGACTGATCTCCACTAGACAGGCTAGAAAAGATCAGCCCTGAACCTTTAGCGAGGTACACTTTTAAGCATGTTTACCACATCCTGGTACAGCCTTGCGGTTACAGATTTCAGAAATCACTGACACAGTTTCTCGTTTACAATGGGGATATGTCTGGATGTGAGTGAGCACACAAAGGAACCTGTCAACGTGTTTTGCAATGTTGTCCTAACTCAGTTAGGCACATACTTCTCAGAAAGTCTGGGATTTCAACTGCTTCTCGGAAAGTCTAGGGTCTCATGAACAGGAGGATGGGGCCCAGTCTGAACATAACACTTCCTTTAATTTAGTTTGAGCAATGTTTGCCTATAAGCCTGAGGCCCCTTGACCCAGGGATGAAGGGGCCAGTCTTTTGTCCATTTCAATTTTAAATTCCTTTTCTTTTTGCCTAGTACAGAGTTATGCCTTTCCTACTTCCTGGAGAAGAAATTCACTTCTTTCTTTACTAGAATTTTTTGTAAATTTTCCTTGTGCAGATCTTTCCTGCAGCCCAGCATGGAAATCTCTACATCCCAGTGATCCCAGATCACATATTTATTCAACTCTAGATTTTCTCTCTTTCAGTACTATATGACAGGTGTGTCTCAGGAGTTTCCACTCCTTGGTGCCATTAAATTCCTCCTCTTACTAACATAACACCTTAGAACCCATAAGATGGCCCCAGCCACCAAAGGTAATACTAGAACTTACTTTTGGTCTGTACACAGAGTTTGCCTGGCTGCTAAAGAACCTATTTTAGTTCCCTTCCTGTTTCCTGGTTCCATCAGTGACTTTACTTCATGGTCCTAGGATCTCTGGACAATCTATGAGGGGGGGGGAAGCTGGAGCTGAGACACAAGGCTATTGAAATCAATGAGATATGTCTCCTTGTGCTTTGACAGGGCCATCCCAAACTCATAATATCTGGATCCTGGACAGAGCCCCGATTTGTAAGAAACAAAATATCTTACCAAAAATTCCATTGACTCCCTGATGAATGCAGGAAAGATATTTTTATATTCTTGCAAGATTGGGTACCTAGGTGAGTAGACACACTTTTGAAACTCCAAAGGCATAATTGTATTTCTTATTCTGAAGCACAAGTCCCTCCCCTGATTGCCTGTTAATTGGATGTTACACAAGTTACTCATGAATCTCCACCCTTCATTATATAGCCAATCTTTGCTCCCAGGGAACTTACAATCTAGAAGGGGGAAGACAGCAGTGGACAACTAAGGGCAAAGGACAAAAGATACTTTTCAACTCTCAGGTCATCACCCCTGATTATTCTCTTTTAGGAGAAGATACTACCCCCACCCCCCAACTATTCCTTGATGTCCTTATGGGTTTCATTTTTCCAATTTAATTTTCATAATTGTGAAAAACAAATGCCCATCCATTTCTCACAATTCTTTAGGGAGTGAATTTGTTAAAATATTCTGTGTGTTTTGGGTATCCTTAGGTTGTCTCTACACATTCTGTCTAAGATCAGTAGGTCGTGTTTGCATAGTGAGTGTGTTTTCTTTTATTTTCTTGTTTTTTGCTTCTTGTGGATTGATTGTCTTTCACTTCTATTTATTTGCATTTCTAATTGTTTGTTTCTTTTCTATTTTGCTTATTATTTTTTGGTGTGTTGGACATAAATTCTACTGTCATGATTCTCATTTCTTTTTTTTTTTTGCAGCTTTTAATCAAAGAAGCAGTTTGCTATATATGTTTACTAGATCAGGAAACTATTGTGAACTTGGAAAGCCACTTATTCTTTTCCCTTATGAGAAAGGATCCAATCCAGTTACTATCAGTCATAATCAAGTCAAAGACCGTTCTGTTTATGTAGCCAGTATATATTGTATAGGTAACAGTATAGTTAGCATCTTTAAACAACCTTTGAGATCCTAATTAGCATATCTTTAGACACATCTAGAACCTGTTTAACTAGGTGGATTCCCCCTAATTTCTCCCAGACTCCTCTCTCCAAATGCCTCTCTGGTTCCTTACATCATAGATCCTGCCTCCCCTCCCCTGAGACTCAAAAGTTGTATCCTTTGAAATGCAAATTATTCATTCATTTATAATTCTGTGTTGTAATTGCTTGAGCCTCTAAAGCTATTTTCACATAACCTGTGATATATGCCTGTGACATCATTTCTTTATGTTCCAACTGAATATTATATTATTTTTATATAATAATCTTACACAATTATCCTCTCCCTAATTAATCTCTAATTACCACTCCTGGTGCCTATTTTCCTTTTCAGAAACCACTTTTTTTTTTTTTCTGGTACAGATACTTTTTTATAGATGTGGGAATGAACCTTTTATTTCTTATCCTAAAGCACAAGATCTCTCCTTCATTAACCCAATGGCTGGGGATAATAAAATTAATAGACTTCCTGGTCCAACCACTGTATGTATCTCCTGGATATGTTCTATTTCCCCCATCATAGAATCCACATTCAAAAATGGCAGAAAACTACTCCTTTGGAGAGGAGAGGTTAATATTAATAACTCATTAAACATGCTCCCTTAGTGCTTGCAGTTAGCTTTCATCCACTTATTATTTGGGGTTGGTTTTTGTCAGTTTATCAGTTCAATGGCTCAATATCTTTTTTTTTTAATTTATTTTTATTTAATAATGACTTTGTATTGACAGAATCCATGCCAGAATAATTTTTTACAACATTATCCCTTGCACTCGCTTATGTTTCGTTTTTTTTCCCCTCCCTCCCTCCCCCCCCGCCAAGATGGCAAGCAGTCCTATATATGTTAAATATGTTGCAGTATATCCTAGATACAATACATATTTGCAGAACCGAACAGTTCTCCTGTTGCACAGGGAGAATTGGATTCAGAAGATAAAAATAACTCGGGAAGAAAATCAAAAATGCAAATAGTTCACATTCGTTTCCCAGTGTTCTTTCTTGGGGTGTAGCTGTTTCTGTCCATCATTTATCCATTGAAACTCAGTTAGGTCTCTTTGTCATAGAAATCCACTTCCATCAGAATACATCCTCATACAATATGGTTGTCGAAGTGTATAATGATCTCCTGGTTCTGCTCATCTCATTTAGCATCAGTCCACGTAGGTCTCTCCAAGCCTCTCTGCATTCATCCTGCTGGTCATTCCTTACAGAGCAATAATATTCCATAACATTCATATACCACAATTTACCCAGCCATTCTCCAATTGATGGGCATCCATTCATTTTCCAGTTTCTAGCCACTACAAACAGGGCTACCACAAACATTTTGGCACATACAGGTCCCTTTCCCTTTTTTAGTATCTCTTTGGGGTATAAGCCCAATAGAAACACTGCTGGATCAAAGGGTATGCACAGTTTGATAACTTTTGGGGCATAATTCCAGATTGCTCTCCAGAATGGTTGGATTCGTTCACAACTCCACCAACAATGCATCAGTGTCCCCGTTTTCCCGCATCCCCTCCAACATTCACCATTATTTTTTCCTGTCATCTTAGCCAATCTGACAGGTGTGTAGTGATATCTCAGAGTTGTCTTAATTTGCATTTCTCTGATCAATAGTGATTTGGAACACTCTTTCATGTGAGTGGTAATAGTTTCAATTTCATCATCTGAAAATTGTATGTTCATATCCTTTGACCATTTATCAATTGGAGAATGGCTTGATTTTTTATAAATTTGAGTCAGTTCTCTATATATTTTGGAAATGAGGCCTTTATCAGAACCTTTAATTGTAAAGATGTTTTCCCAGTTTGTTGCTTCCCTACTAATCTTGTTTGCATTCGTTCTGTTTGTACAAAGGCTTTTTAATTTGATATAATCAAAATTTTCTATTTTGTGATCAGTAATGGTCTCTAGTTCATCTTTGGTCACAAATTTCTTTCTCCTCCACAAGTCTGAGAGATAAACTATTCTATGTTCCTCTAATTTATTTATAATCTCGTTCTTTTTTGCCTAGGTCATGGACCCATTTTGATCTTATCTTGGTATATGGTATTAAGTGTGAGTCCTTGCCTAATTTCTGCCATACTAATTTCCAGTTATCCCAGCAGTTTTTATCAAATAATGAAATCTTATCCCCAAAGTTAGAATCTTTGGGTTTGTCAAACACTAGATTGCTATAGTTGACTATTCTGTCTTGTGAACCTAACCTTTTCCACTGATCAACTAATCTATTTCTTAGCCAATACCAAATGGTTTTGGTGACTGCTGCTTTATAATATAGTTTTAGATCAGGTACAGCTAGACCACCTTCATTTGATTTTTTTTTCATTAATTCCCTTGAGATTCTCGACTTTTTATTGTTCCATATGAATTTTGTTGTTATTTTTTCTAAATCATTAAAATATTTTCTTGGAAGTCTGATTGGTATAGCACTAAATAAATAGATTAGTTTAGGGAGTATTGTCATCTTTATTATATTCCCTCGGCCTATCCAAGAGCACTTAATATTTTTCCAATTATTTAAGCCTGACTTTATTTGTGTGGAAACTTTTTTGTAATTTTGCTCAAATAATTCCTGACTGTCCTTTGGTAGGTAGATTCCCAAATATTTTATGCTATCAACAGTTATTTTGAATGGAATTTCTCTTTGTATCTCTTGCTCTTGGATTTTGTTGGTGGTGTATAAAAATGCTGAGGATTTATGGGGATTTATTTTGTATCCTGCTACTTTGCTAAAATTATGAATTATTTCTAATAGCTTTTTAGTAGAATCTCTGGGGTTCTCTAGTTATACCATCATATCATCTGCAAAGAGTGATAGTTTGGTTTCCTCATTGCCTACTCTAATTCCTTTAATCTCTTTCTCGACTCTTATTGCAGAGGCTAGTGTTTCTAATACAATATTGAATAATAATGGTGATAGTGGGCAACCTTGCTTCACTCCAGATCTTACTGGGAAAGGTTCCAGTTTTTCCCCATTGCATATGATGCTTACTGAAGGTTTTAAATATATGCTCCTGACTATTTTAAGGAAAAGTCCTTTTATTCCTATGCTCTCAAGTGTTTTTATTAGGAATGGCTCTTGGATTTTATCAAATGCTTTTTCTGCATCTATTGAGATGATCATATGGTTTTTGTTTGGTTGGTTATTGATATAGTCAATTATGTTAATAGTTTTCCTAATATTGAACCAGCCCTGCATTCCTGGTATAAATCCTACTTGGTCATAGTGTATTATCCTGGGGATGATTTTCTGTAATCTTTTTGCTAATATTTTATTTAAGATTTTAGCATCAATATTCATTAGGGAGATTGGTCTATAATTTTCTTTCTCTGTTTTCAGTCTACCTGGTTTAGGTATCAGTACCATGTCTGTGTCATAAAAGGAGTTTGGTAGGACTCCTTCAATCCCTACTTTTTCAAATAGTTTATTTAGCATTGGAGTTAATTGATCTTTAAATGTTTGATAGAATTCAGATGTAAATCCATCTGGTCCTGGGGATTTTTTCTTAGGGAGTTGATTGATAGTTTGTTCTATTTCTTTTTCTGAGATGGGAGTGTTTAGGATATTTACTTCTTCCTCTGTTAGTTTGGGCAAGCTATATTTTTGGAGGTATTCTTCTATTTCATTTAAGTTGTCGAATTTATTGGCATAAAGTTGGGCAAAGTAACTCCTAATTATTGCTCTAATTTCCTCTTCATTAGTGGTGAGTTCTCCCTTTTCATTTTTAAGACTAACAATTTGATTTTCCTCTTTCCTTTTTTTAATCAGATTTACTAAGGGTTTGTCTATTTTGTTGGTTTTTTCATAGAACCAACTCTTAGTTTTATTAATTAATTCAATAGTTTTTTTACTTTCAATTTTATTGATCTCTCCTTTTATTTTTAGAATTTCAAGTTTAGTGTTTGACTGGGAATTTTTAATTTGTTCCTTTTCTAGCATTTTTAGTTGCAAGCCCAATTCATTGACCTTCTCTTTCTCTATTTTATACAAATAGGCCTCTAGAGATATGAGATTTCCCCTTATTACCGCTTTGGCTGCATCTCATACATTTTGGTATGATGTCTCATTATTATCGTTTTCTTGGATGAAGTTATTAATTATGTCTATAATTTGCTGTTTTACCCAATCATTCTTTAGTATGAGATTATTTAGTTTCCAATTATTTTTTGGTCTACTTTCCCGTGGCTTTTTATTGAATGTAATTTTCAATGCATCGTGGTCTGAAAAGGATGCATTCACTATTTCTGCCTTACTGCATTTGAGTTTGAGGTTTTTATGTCCTAATATATGGTCAATTTTTGTATAGGTTCCATGAACTACTGAAAAGAAGGTGTATTCCTTTCTGTCCCCATTACATTTTCTCCAGAGATCTATCATATCTCATTTTTCTAGTATTTTATTTATCTCTTTGACTTCTTTCTTATTTATTTTGTGGTTTGATTTATCTAATTCTGAGAGTGCAAGGTTGAGATCTCCCACTATTATAGTTTTACTGTCTATTTCTTCTTGCAGCTCTCTTAATTTCTCTTTTAAGAATTTAGATGCTACACCACTTGGTGCATATATGTTTAATATAGATACTGCTTCATTATTCATTCTACCCTTTAGCAAGATATAGTGCCCTTCCTTATCTCTTTTGATTAGATCAATTTTTGCTTTAGCTTGATCTGAGATCAGGATGGCTACCCCCGCTTTTTTGACTTCACCTGAAGCATAGTAGATTTTGCTCCAACCTTTTACTTTTAACCTGCATGTATCTCCCTGCTTCAGGTGTGTTTCCTGTAAACAACATATTGTAGGATTCTGGCTTTTAATCCATTCTGCTAACCGCTTCCTCTTTATGGAGGAGTTTACCCCGTTCACATTTATGGTTAAAATGACCAATTCTGTATTACTTGCCATGTTGTTAACCCCGGTTTATGCTTTTCTCCCTTCTTACCCCCTTCCCCCCCTTCCCAGTATTAAGCTTGTGAGCACCACTTCCTTCTCACAGCCCTCCCTTTTTTAGTATCCCTCCCCCCCCCTTAGAGTTCTTCTCCCTATCTTACCCCTTTCCCTCCCAGTTACCGTATTCCCTTCCACTTAGCTTATTCCTTCCCTTTTCACTTTTCCCTTCTCACTTTTCAATGAGGTGGGAGAAGTTTCACCATAGATTGAATATGTCTAAAATTTTTCTCTTAAAGCCAATTCTGAAAGCAGTAAAATACTCACTATATTCATCCCTCTCCATTCTTTCTCTCAGATATAATAGGTTTTCTTTGCCTCTTCATGAAATGTAGTACCCCCACTTTCCCCTTTTTCTGGTACAATGTCCTTTCCACATCTAGTTTCTAGAACAAGGTATATCTGTATTCTTTATACATCTTTATAGCCGAAATATAGTTCTCAAGATTAATCTTTACCTTTTTAGATTTCTCTTGAGTTCTGTACTTGTAGATCAAATTTTTTGTTAAGTTCTGTCTTTTTCATCAAAAATAGGTGAAATTCGCTTACTTCGTTGAATGTCCATCTTCTTCTCTGGAAAAAGATGCTCATTCTCGCTGGGTAAGTTATTTTTGGTTGCATACCAAGTTCCTTAGCCTTTTGGAATATCATATTCCAGGCCCTTCGATCCTTTAATGTGGATGCTGCCAGATCCTAGGTAATCCTTATTGTGGCTCCTCGATACTTGAATTGGGTTTTTCTAGCTGCTTGCAGTATTTTTTCCTTCATCTGAGGGTTCTGGCATTTGGCCACTATATTTTTTGGTGTTTTGATTTTAGGATCCCTTTCAGTAGGGGATCGATGAATTCTTTCAATGTCTATTTTACCCTCTGTTTCTATGTCTTCTGGGCAGTTCTCTTTGATAATTTCCTGGAAAATAGTGTCCAGGCTCTTTTTTTCATCATACTTTTCTGGGAGTCCAATGATTCTCAGGTTGTCTCTCCTGGATCTGTTTTCCAGGTCTGTTGTCTTCCCCAGAAGGTATTTCACATTCTTTTCCATTGTTTGATTTTTTTGGATTTGCTTGACTGATTCTTCTTGTCTCCTTGAGTCATTCAATTCCATTTGTTTGACCCTGATTTTCAGTGAAGTATTTTCTTCACTCACTTTTTTAAGATCTTTTTCTAATTGTCCAATTGAGTTCTTTTGTTCTGTGGAATTTTTTTCCATTTCTCCAATTTTTTTTTCCAGTTCACCAATCCTATTTTTCAAGGATTTGGTTTCTTTATCCACTCTCTCTTTAACTGACTTCTCCAGGCTCTTTTCCCAAGCCTCCTTCTCCTTTTGCCAAGCCTCCCTCTCCTTTTCCCATTTTTCTTCTAGCTCTCTTGTGAGAGCCTTTTTAATTTCCTCCATGAGATTCATCTGTGCTGAGGAACATACGATCTCCTCCTTTGGGGATTCACCTGGGGACTGTTTGTTTTTATGCTTTTTGTGGGGGAAGATAAAGGGTGTCCTAAAACTGTTACACATTATTGCATTGAATATTCATTTACATAGAATTTGACCCTAACCCTAAATTCTACTTCTTGACAAAGCAATGACAGACTAAAGATGAAGAATAAGAATTATATTTTTTAGATACAGGCAATGAGGGAATTTAATTTGCTTGTGTCAACAGGATCAAAACCAACCTCTAATCTATAGACTTGAGAAGAAAAGGACAGTAGATTCACTAAAGAAGGGGGATAAGACTTCAGAGAAATAAATCTTAGATGACACCTAGTCCACCCCCATTAGTCCAAGAAAGTTCCTTCAACTCACTTCCAACTCAGGGCCCTCTTCAGATATCAATTAATGTCAACCAGACTGGGACTAACTTCTAACCTGTGGGAGACTGCATGCAAATCATCAGAGCAGGGTAGGGACAGGAGTGTCAGGACACAAACAGAAGTTTAATTAATTTAAGAGAAAATGATATTTACAAATAAGACCTAATTTGCTTGATCAAAGGTGGTCTTATATTCCACAAATGGGCTGAATTATGACATGATCATGCTTAGATATTGAGTTGCCATTTCCATGTGCCCTGTGGGAATAGTCTTGTCTTAAGTTTAGAGGGTGCTTCCTATCTTGTGGGTTCTGTAATAAGAACAGGAGTAAAGCATCTGTCCGTGACAAGTAACTGGGACTGTGAATATGTGATAGGTAGCCCTGAGAAATAGGGGACAAGATTAATCCCTCAATGAACACCTGGTTCTAGTCCAAGAAATATACTTTGTCAGAAGGTAATATCATTCTGAGTGCAAATGATTATTGTTATATAAAGCTCAGGATATATCCTGTTTGTTGGGCCTTAACTCTGGGAAACAGGATATCTACAAAATATTATGCCTTTCCCCACTCTTGGCCAAAGAGATAGCAGCAGGTATATGCCATGGGATATTTCCTAGGCAGCTAATTCCTTAAGAAACTAGGAAGTTAGTCCAAGAAAGTCCAGGAAATCTATTGAAAAGAAGAGACACCAAGAATGTAAATGCCAACACACTCTTGGATCAGGTCCTTGGTGGTTAGGTATCTAACTAAAGGAAAGAGGAAGGAAAAAGCTAAAACAGTAAATTTAGCTTCTTATCTGGAATCTTGGGGCAGCTGTCTTATCTGAATATTGGCTGCTTTGGGAGTCTGTCCATTCAGGAGTAGGGGCTTCAGTTGAAGTCCTGAGAATAGAAAAAAGAAAAAACAAAAACATAATTCCCTACCCTCAAGTTATCTTTGATTTCTTAAATCTATGATCCTTTCAAAAGGAAAAATGAATAAAATTTATAGTTTAATTTTAGACTTTCTCCCTTTTGATTTAATTTTAAATTAAGTAATGTGACTTTAATATATTCAATCTATGATGTAAAAATATGTTGTTATTTGGGATGGAAAGTGCCATCTGAATCCAGAGAGACAGTACTTAGGAAACTGAATGTGGATCAAAGTATCATATTGATGTGTACTTTGAAACCTGCTTGTTCCTTTATCAGGAAGAAGAAACCCATTGGATTATTATCAGCCATCACCTAGTTCCAGACTGTCCTTTTAGTATAGAATGATGTAAGGATGGAATTCTTTATCAGCCTCTGTTGTCTATCTCTTCAACCTCTGAGCATCTTTTAATTATCTTTGTGATCTTGATGATTAGCATATATTTAGAGAAGTCTGAAATCTGATCAGCCAGGTGGATTGTGCCTGGTTCCTCCTTGATCTTTCCCTCTGTGCTACCAAACTTCCCTTCTGTCATAAATCTTTCCTCCACTCCTGAGACATTGAATGTGAAACTATTTTCACATAAGTAAAATAACAAACTTTTGTAATCAGTGAAGCCTGACTTCTTCAGGTTGATTAAACTGTAACTAAATCTCTGTTAAGCTATTTTTATAATATTATTTACAACTATGCTCTCCCAAATTTATTGCTCTCCAGAATCTATTTCTATTTACAATTCCTGTTCCCTATTTTACCTTGTAAGTATTTTTTCTTTCTTGTGTTTTTTCCCTTTTGTTCTGATTTTTCTTGTACAATAGGACAAATATGGAAATATGGTTAAAAGGATTATACATGTACATCAGATTTCTTGTCTTGGGGAAGGGAATTTGAGGGAGAAAAATTTGAAACACAAAATCTTACAAAAATGAAGGTCAAACTATCTTTACGTGTATTTTAAAAGATTAATATTGAGAAAAATGTCAGTGAATCAATAAGTAAAATTTATTGTCTAGCTACTCATTTATTAAAATATTTTCTGTTTTGAATATTGTACTGCCTTTAGCATATTATTGTTTTCATATTTAATTAGCATACTATTAGGCTTATACAAAAGAATTAAGAAATAATTCACTGCTTTCAGGATTTAGAGATGAGTTAAAAACCCAAAATATACATAGTAAGTGTGACTGTTAAATAGTAAAGTTACTTTTTAGATAAATATACCCAAATATAACTAGCCAAGTAAGTGCTTACCCTGAGAGGAGTAACACTGGAAGGCCATGCACCTGCCATTGCTGACATTTTGAAAGCTCCTCTTTGGATATTATTTTGATTATATCCAGATTACTATACACACAAAAAATGATCTCATTATTTTATAGTTAACCCCATAGTTTGTTTGTTTGTTTTTCACTTAAAATACCATAGGTTAGAATGATAACTTTCTTGACTCTAAATGACCTTTGGCTGTTGCAAAAACAACAACAACAACAACACTATTCCATTAAATATTTTTAAGTGCTTATTAAGTGCAAAGCATCATACTAGATATTGGGAGGAGGGGGGGCGGTGAGAGGAGAAATTAAACAGTCCTTGTCCTCAAGATGTTTACACTGTTTGGGGTGGAGAGTAGCTGGAGAAGGGAAGTGAGAATATGTTCACAAATAAGTATGTAGATGTGAAAGATAAGCATGTGCTTTGGACACATATCTGCCAGAAACTTTTTAAAAAACATTTTTTAACATTATTTGATATTGAAGCCATTTCTAGCTTGAAGAGTGATCCAAATTAACATTGTTTCCCCTATCCTTAATCTTATGTCTATGAATATGACTCTTTATCCCAAAGTGATTTATGGTAACACTTTTAGGAGTATTGTACAACGAAAAGATCATGATATATTAAAATACAGTTGCACTAACCCAATAACATACCATTGTATTTATGTATCTCAGTTTGTTTAGCAATTCCCCAACCAATGAAATTGGTTCTACTTAGAGATGAATATTTTAGAAAAGCTTCCTCAAGAAGCAACCCTTGAACTTTACTTTGAGGAAAGACAAAGATGAGGACAAATTGTATTCCAGATATGGGAGACACCCGTGCAAAGACATGGAGATAAATCAGTTTGGAATCAGCTAGTAGTCCAGTCTGACTAGTTCAGGGAGCAGAGAGAGGAGAGTAAAATGAAATAGGGTTTAAAAGATAGATGGGGAAAATTTTTTTTTAAAAAGGTAAAAAAAATAAAATAAATAAGTATATTACAATATGTCTATAACAAAAAATATAACTACCTAGTTAATAAATAAAATTAAGGGAAATTTTAAAAAAAAGATAGATGGGGGAAAGTAGGGCCTCTTTTAAAATTATATATAGCAGCTCTTTTTTGGGATGGGAAAGAATTAGAAATTGAGGGGATGGCTATCAATTGAGGAATGGTTGAAAAGGCTCTGGTGTATGAATGTGATGGAATACTATTGTGCTGTAAAAAATAATGAGCAGATGGATTTCAGAAAAATCTGGAAATACTTACATGAACTTATGCAAAGAAAAGTGAGCAGAACCAAAAAAACATGGTACATTGTAATAGCAATATTGTAAGGATGATCAGCTATGAATAACTTAGCCATTTTCATCAACACAATGATCCAAGATATTTCCAAAGGACTCATGTTGGAAAATGCTATCCACTACATAAAAAGAACTGGTGGAGCCCGATTAAATTGAAGCATATTATTTTCACTTTTTTTTCATGGTTTTGTGTGTGTGTGTGTGTGTGTGTGTGTGTTTCTTCTTTGACTATATGGCGAATATGGAAATATTTTTACATGATTGCACATATATAATCTATATCAAAAAGCATCATAGTGAGGAGGAAGATGAGAGATGGAGCAAAAAAATTCAGAATTCAATTTTTAAAAAATAAATATTAAAATTTGTCTTTATGTAATTGATGAAAACAAATATTTGATAAGTCAGGAACCAAGTTGTGGAGGGCTTTAAATAACGAATTATCCTGGAGACAATGGAGAGCTACTGAAGATTTTTCAGTAGCCCAGTAGCATGATTAAATTCACATTTGGGAGATATCAATTTGGCAACTGTGCAGATGATAGATTGGGAAGGAGATAGAATGGAAACAAGAAAAATGTTTAGACTATTCTAGTAGCTTAAGAATGTGATGAATACTATACCAGAGCAAAAAAATGGAGTTAAAAAAAAGGGGAAGATGGAAGATATAAGGAGGGGAAATCAACACAATTTGGTCATTAAAGAAGTTGGTGGTTGAAATAGAGATACTATTGAAATGAATTTGCTATGGGTTTTGAAGACAATTCAAAAGAAGAATTCTAAAAATGTTTCTCAGTGGAAACCTATAGGGGAAGTGAAAAAAATCTCTCAAAGTAATTTTGAAAGAAACATCATTAATTTGGATACATAATTTCAGGAATGCTGTAAAAATAAATTATAATCATACCTCATATGGGAAATGAAAAGAGAAATTGCAAAGCAAAACATAAATAGATGTCTCATAGTGCCATTTTAGTTCCATAAAGTCCAAAAGACTTTATGGAAAATTCAAAGCTTAATTTGAACCTTTAAGAAAGTTTAGGTTTTGGTTTGGTAAAGGAAGGGGAAAGGAATATCAGGGGGAAAAAATCATTGTGAACCCAAGTGCTTAAGTGGAAATAAGTCATTTGCATGGACTGGAAAGAAGTAATCTGACTAGAGAGAACTGGCCATGTTCTGAAACAATGAAAGATGAAATTGGGAGGTAAATAAGACCAATGAATGTAATACTTCAAAAGCCAACTGAGGAGTATAAATGTAATCTGATTAATTATACAGAACTACTCTAGATTTTTTAGAAGCATTGTGTGGTTTTAAGAAGATTTGGCTATGAATATAATTGATATTAAAGAAAATATATCCAAGGACCTTATAATATTTGTACATAAGTAGATATAAGTGCAAAGTAGATGTATATCATGGTTTTTATTTATTGCTTATTTAAAAATGTTTAATTTTTTTCCAGTCGTGTGGACAACAAGCCCATTCAGGTAAAATTAATTTTATATTTTGTATCTCTTTTAAAGATATTTATTATTTCCTTTCTTTTTAAAGCTCTAGAATAGTAATTCATAATTCTAATTCTATAGCATAATTGCTATATTGAGAGGAGAATACAAAAGTGTGAAATAAAAATAAAATGTCAGGGGAAAATGGAAATTACTGCTTAAAATATTTTTGGCATATTGTCAAAATACTTTCTATTATTCCCAATAGTAAAAAAAATTTCAAGCAATAGGACTTGAAAGTCTGATTTAGTTTTTCTTTGGCAATGTTGTAGTAATTGACAATGAGGCTTCTATCAATGTCCTCTAAAACCCAACTTCTTAAGTTATGTTTTAGAACTTTATAATGGGTCTCATAACTGAATCTGGGGATCTCAAAATTATTATTTATTATCAGTTGTTTTATTTGTATACCTATTTTATATGCCTATATAGCTACAGTCTCATAAAAATTTCTCAGGCAAAAAGGGGTCATAAGCAGAAAAAAGTTTAAGATGACTTGCTCTAAAATATTTCTTATCTGGCTAACTAACCCATATGTGTCCAAGAGAAGGAGTTAGGTGGGGGAATGGTGTTGGAGAAACAAGACTGTTTACTACTAGTGAAGAGCTGAAATCTATTTCAGTCCATGGCTGCAAATCTAAGATCATAAAAATTTAACTACCATGATTAAGAGTCCACTAGATATATTTGAATAATATTTTTAGGAGCCCACTTTGCATCAGGTTATATACATTTTTAGTTTTTTCTGAAAGTATCCTGCCCATCATTTCTTATAACCTAATAGCATTCCATCATAATCATATACTACAATTGGTTCATTCAGTGGATGGACATCCTCTTGATTTCCAATTCTTTACCACTACAAAAAGAATTGCTATAAATATTTTTGTGCATATAGGACCTTTTCATTTTTTTTTTATCTCTTTGAGATATAGACTTTGTTGTTGTGTTTTGGGGTCAAAGGGTATAGCCCTTTGAGCATAGCTTCAATTTGCTTTTCAGAATGATCATATCAATTCATAAGTCTACCAATTGTGCATTAGTGTTCCAATTTTTCCACATACCGTCCAACATTGGTCATTTTACTGTTCTGTCATAATAGCCAATCTGAGAGGTGTAAAGTGGTATCTCAGAGGTGTTTTAATCTATTCTACAATCTACCACTATTTCTTAGCCAGTATAGCAGATTGTTTTGATGATTAATGCTTTGTAATAAAGTTTAAGATAATAGAATGCCTAAACCACCGTCTTTCACTTCAGTCGTATTTTTAGAAAACAAGAAAACTTGTTACAAAAGAATTTCCAATACATACACTTACTACAGATAATTAACCCTATATATCCTACCTCTTACTCCTACTTTTACACTGGCAGAGTATTTTATTCATTTCTATCCTTGACATTATTGTTTTCCAATGCAGTACTTAGTGGACATTTGCTTCAGGAAACAAAATTTTCATTTCTCACTTCCTGTGTGACACGATATTGATATTAGGTTGTTAAAGCCTATAGCAGAGGAACATAAGTTCTGACATGTAACGTTCTTCTCTAAAATATATTGTTCTCTGGGAACAGGTTTCTTTTCAGTTCATTAATCACAAGTGCAGCCAGGGATTAAAGTCCAAATCCAAATATTGTCTCCTTCAAAGTCTTATCCCTTCACTTGGGGCTTGGCTAGTTTTTCTTAGAGGCCTTCTGTAGTCTTGGTTCCAAGAGCTTAAGCTGCCTTCTCTGACTTGTGAATCTCCTCGATTGAATCTGGCTGAGACTCCGAAAGTTTCTAGTGGGCTTGTCCTTTCTGGCCCTGACAGCTCCTCCTTATATATCCCACACTGAGTTTACGCCAGTCATTATATCACTAAGAAATCATTATTTGTTGTAGGATTAAATCAATGCTAAACTAGATTTAACCACTGTCTCCTCAATTCCACTTATTTAGCACCTTGTAAGAATCCTAACACTGACATGTTCTACTAAAATGGAAATTCTTTGATAATAGTTCTTGAATCTGGGAGTAGAGCCAGAGCTGTGGACTCATCACTAGGTAAAATACACTAGAATACTTAAGGGGTAGGACTTTGCTGTACTTTGGGGCCCTCCAGGAAATTGGGCCTTAATCTATTTTGAGCATAGGTCAAGTCAGTCAGAGCAGTATCAGGAAAATGAGACTTGGAATGAGACTTTATTGTGCTTACTGGCCATTTCCAAACCATGCTAGTATTCCAACTCCAATTTCCAACTCTAGCTCCCTATTTAGAGTTTCCCTACTCAAATGTAAAGTCCTTATGGGCAGAAAGTTATCTTTTTTACTTGTATTTATCTCTCCAGCACTTAGTACTGTAGTTAATACATGGAAAGTGCACCTAACAACACAGTATCTTAATTCATTTCAAGTAAAAGTAAAATAGAGAAAGATAGCATTTTTTTTAAAAGTAGAAATTCTCAAGTTGTTCCTTTCCAAAATAAAAGTAGGCAAGTCTAACAAAAAAGGGGAGAAAAAGTTAAGGACTAAATTAAGAAAATATGAATGTAATAAATCTCTGGTGATCAGTTATGTATGGAGACTTTACAAAATTTGGCTACATATAAGGACATAAAATTTCACTAAATACACATTGCTGACTCATACTGAGATTGCAATTCACTAAAGCCTCAAGGTCATTCTCTGTACAACTGTGTTGTTCATATCCTCTCTATCTTAAACCTTTGAGGTATATATATATATATATATATATATATATGTATATATATATATATATATACATACATACATATATACACACATACACAAGTGGTACTGTTTTTCAGTTAGGACCAATTCTCCATTTGGGCTTTTCTTGGTAGGGTTATTGGAATGGTTTGACATTTCCTTCTCTAGACTATTTTACAGATAAAGGAATTGAGGCAAACTGAGTTAAATGTCTTGCCTAAGGTCACATAGCTAGGAAGTGTCTGAGGCTAAATTTCAGTGTAGGAAGAAGAGTCTGTGTGATTCCACTCCCAGAACTCTATTCATTATGCCACTAGTTACCTACATGTACAAATATAAAAGTTTATATTTATCCACATTGAATTTCTTAATAAATTTAACTCAGTACTTTATCCTGTCAAAATACTGTCTCTATCACTTGCTGTATTAATTATCCCTCTCAGCTTTGTGTCATCTGTAAATTTGATTAGTATATCATCTATGCATTTATCCAAGTCATTGATAAAAATGTTAAACAATCCAGTGCTAAGCATAGATCCATTCTCCACAGTAAAGCATTCCACTGGAACCCTTCCTACCATGTTGACATTGACCCATTAAGAACTGCTCTGTGAATTTATCCATCCAACCTATTCTTGAATCCATCTAATTCATCATTTAATCCATATCCCTCTTGCTCCTTTATAAGAAAGCATGAGATATCTTATCAAAAGCATTGCTTTAGTCTAGGTAAATCATTTTCAAAACATTCCCCCTATCTATTTGTTTAGTAATACTGCTGAAAATAGGAAATGAAATTAGTCTTATCTTTACTTGAGACAGCCAAACTGGCTTTTTAAAAGTTTTGTTTCCTTTTTTAGATTCACCATTTTTCATTTTAATGATTTGTTCTAGAATTTACCATAAATCAAAGGCAAGGTTAAAAGTTTTTAGAATTAGTTATCTTCCATTTTCAAAAACTTAGACATACCTTTCTCTAATCTTTTGGTTCCGTTACCATTCCCCTTGGTGATTTTCCTAATATGAATGAAAGTGGCTCAACAATCACATCTGTTAATTCTTTCAAGATCTGAGGTTGTACTTTGTCTAGCCATAGATACCATCTTTGTTAATCGTTTCTGTTCTCTTTCACAGTGTAAAATAACTGCCCTTTTCATAAAAAAGGAACAAATTATTAATCAAAGAACTCTGTTTTCCCTCTATGATCAATTATCATCAACTTATCCATCACCCAAGCAAAATCTCATCCCATGTCTTAGCGCCTTTCACCATCTATTAATTCATTAGCAGTTTCCACCATGTATATTCCGCCATGACTTATACCAATATTGGATTTTGCCCATAGCATCTTTGCCATATAATATCTTCACATTTGCTAGTTTTTTCTTTAGCTCATAAGATAAGCCAGATGGATATTGTAGACAAGTTCTTTATCTGTCATCTTCACATAACCAACAGCAGGTGCCAGTTATAACACCTTTTTCTTCTGGAACTTGATAGTATATTTAGCCTCATCTACCTTGAGTATTCTCATTCTTACAACTTTATTTAGATAGGGTTCTAGTATTTGAGGTATTAACTTGATTGAGGAATAAAAGGCCAAAATGTTTCATTTTTTTGTTTTGTTTTGCCAGATTATTGTTCTTGTTCAATTTCTTCAAGACCCTGGAATCTCTATGGCTCAGGAATTTATCACCATGCTGCAAAAAATTTAGATCACACTGTTCTGCAACTCCATAGTTTCCACCATGTATTATTACTGTTATTTATGCCAACGTTAGTGTTTGTCCACAGTGCCTTTGCTGTACAACATCTTCATACTTGCCAGTTTTTTCTTGAGTACACAGGATGAGCCAGATGGACAAGCTACTCATCTATCATCTTCAGATAATCAACAAGAGTTACCAACTCCATAGTTCCAAAAAACTTTCTGTATTATTCCAGGTACCAGACGATATCTTTCACAAAGCTTCATAAGTAGTAGAATAAGAGATTTTGCTGCTCAATGACTGGTAAGGGTCACAAGCCAGGAAAGGACATATCCCTTCTTGGATTCTCCCTTTCTTTCTAATATAAATGTGGGGAGGGAAACATTGTTGGAAGTTGCCTTTGGATTCCCTTGCCAGTCCCTTCTAATTCTGAGATTCTTCTTTTGTATATTTTTTTTCGCTCTTTTAAGTTGGCTTACTACTTCTCTTTGCATCTATAATAGTTTCTTCTGACAAATCCCATTTTTCCCGTTCTTTTTGGTTCTTCAGAATTTCATTTTGGAGCATTATCTGTTCATCCTGGCCCTATTTCCTTGATCCTAAAACTTCCTCTCCCTCTTCCCCTAACTTACTTTTTTCTCCACTCCCCCACTTTCCTTCCTTTTTCCTCTCTGTCCAAAAGCATTTTGCTTATTTCGTACCTCTCTCAGTATTTTAGCTAGTATGTCATCTAGGCAGCTAGGTAGCTTCAAGGACTAGATCTGGAGTCAGGAAGACTTGGACATTTATTGGCAGTATGATCTTGGAGAATTTCACTTAACCTCTGACTCAATTTCTGGATTTATATAAAATAATTAATAGCACCTATTTCTCAGGGTGATTGAGAGGATAAAATGAGACCAAATTCCTAAAGTACTGTAGAAATGCTAGCTGCTGTTATCTCTTGTTCTAAAATAAAAAAGGAGGGAGATTTATCTTTTGAGTGACACTGATCTCCAGTGATGTAGATTGCAATCATTTATATAGTTATACATACAAAGCGTTAAAGTCGCTTTTTTGGTTTTGGTTTATTTTAATTTTTAAAAACTATTTATTGTTTATATATTTGAATGTTAGAACTTGTCCAAATTTATTTTTTTTTTAATTTCAAATGAAGGAAGAAGGAAAAAAAGATACAAGGATGAGTTAACTGAGATCTACTAAGGAATACAATATTTTAAGATCAACTCAGACAGGAAAGCATATAGCTCAGAACTGGGATTTTAAAATGAAATTAGGGAATGTCTGAGCCAAAGTCTGAATACCAGTATGCTAGAATAAGTTTTCAGAAAGAGTCAGATAGGACAATGGATTCACTTGCTACACAGGTTACATCTGACTCTGCATGCTTGTGACATGGTTTCCCTAATCTATCAGATACTGGCTAAAATATTAAAGGATCTATGTCTAGAGCATATATATAAAACTGGCAATGCCTTACAATAGCAGTTCTCAAAGTGTGCTCCATGTGCACTGGGGCTCCCCAAGACCCTTTCAGAATCAAAACTATCAAAATTATTTGCTCTTGAAAGACTTCTCCTTCTTCCAACCCATATCTGTGAGAGACACATTCAGGTAGTTCAACTGAAGTAACAGATTAAATATAGAAGCAAATATGCAAATATGTCTGTCTTCTAATAAGCCTGACCTTAAAGAAATTTGCAGAAATATATAAAATAATGCTGCTCTTCTCACTAATTTATGTCTTGGGAAATATAGTATATTTTCCATATATTCCATATATATGTTTATATTATTAATAATAATATCCTAATATATGTTAATATGTTTTTTAATATTTTATTTTATTTTATAATAACTTTATATTGATAGAATCCATGCCAGGGTAATTTTTTTTTTACAACATTATCCCTTGCACTTGCTTCTGTTCTGATTTTTCCCCTTCCTCCCTCCACCCCCTCCCCTAGATGGCAAGCAGTCCTATATATGTTAGATATGTTGCAGTATATCCTAGATGCAATATATGTTTGCAGAACCGAACAGTTCTCTTGTTGCACAGGGAGAATTGGATTCAGAAGGTAAAAATAACCCCGGGAAGAAAAACAAAAATGCAAATAGTTCATATTCGTTTCCCAGTGTCCTTTTTTTGGGTATAGCTGCTTCTGTCCATCATTTATCAATTGAAACTCAGTTAGGTCTCTTTGTCAAAGAAATCCACTTCCATCAGAATACATCCTCATATAATATCGTTGTCAAAGTGTATAATGATCTCCTGGTTCTGCTCATTTCACTTACATCAGTTCACCAAGCCTCTCTGTATTCATCCTGCTGGTCATTCCTTACAGAACAATAATATTCTATAACATTCACATACCACAATTTACCCAGCCATTCTCCAATTAATGGGCATCCATTCAATTTCTAGTTTCTAGCCACTACAAACAGGGTCGCCACAAACATTTTGGCACATACAGGTCCCTTTCCCTTCTTTAGTATCTCTTTGGAGTATAAGCCCAGTAGTAGCACTGCTGGATCAAAGGGTATGCACAGTTTGATAACTTTTGGGGCATAATAACAGATGCTCTCCAGAATGGTTGGATTTGTTCACAACTCCACCAACAATGCATCAGTGTCCCAGTTTTCCCGCATCCCCTCCAACATTCATCATTATTTTTTCCTGTCACCTTAGCCAATCTGACAGGTGTGTAGTGGTATCTCAGAGTTGTCTTAATTTGCATTTGTTTGATCAATAGTGATTTGGAACACTCTTTCATATGAGTAGTAATAGTTTCAATTCCATCATCTGAAAATTGTCTGTTTATATCCTTTGACCTATATTTTAATATGTTAATAATAATAGTGAACTTATTTAAATGAATTAATAAATATTTAAGTAGATTAAGATTCTAATATGATGTCTGTTGATACATATAACTCACATAAAAGCTCTTTGGTATCCTCAAGAATTTTGAATAGTGTAAAGGGGTCTTGACACCAAAATGTCTGAAAGCTCCTACCTTACAATAATAGTCTAAAGTATTTTAGACTAAATTCTAAATATTTCACTTTATGAAGAACTGATAAAAACTGATTAAAGAACAAATTCTTAGGACCAAAACTTAGAATTGGGCCCCAGTTAATATCCTACTATGCTGTCTATTTTTTAAATGGACCAAAAGCATAGGAGAAAAGCCACATATATAAAAAATTCCATGCAATAAAATATTATTTGTACTAATATTTGGTAAGTCATAAGGAAACACAAAGATCAATGTATAAAGATTTGCCTTTAAATCTTCAATACCATTATTTCACTTCTTTCTTTCACAAGCACAATATTAGATGTATTACTTTTATACCAGTATTTCCTAGGTCAAGAAGCCCTTTTAATCCATATGATAGTGTAACATTTTCATATTCCAATTACTAATTTATATTTTGTTTCTATGATATGTAAGTAGATAATTTAGCTTTTATCAAAAAGTTGATTTCTTGCCCTACTCTGTCTCTTTTTATATTTTGTCTCATATGTCAGGATTCATCTTACATTGCAATTGATATACTCTATATTCTCTGAACAGCAATATAGCCTAATCAAAGATAACATTTAGAGCTGGGATACACATTTTATCATTTAGTTGCAAATAGGAAAATAGACTAAGATATATTGGATAATTTTTATGTACAGCTATATAATTTAATGTGAGAAATCATTTTCTCATTTGAAAATTAAAATGTTACTATTAACTTTGAATCTTTCTATAAAAATATTGTTAGTATTATATATGTCAGAGAGGCAGTATAATGTAATAGATAGATGACTGGATTTTGAGTCAGGAAGACTCAAAGTCCTAATTCAAACATGCTGGCTCTGTGATCCTGAGCAAAATCATCTAACCTTCAGTATCCAAGCAACTTTCTAAAAATTTACGTTGCTGAAAGACTACTGACCTAGAATTGGCAGAGGAAGTCTCTTTCCAATAACTCCTTACATCATTGAAATCTCTATTTGTTTGCCATTTATTTATTTGCGTTTTGAGGGAAAATACTAATTTTTCAAAAGTACCAAAATCTTATCTTTTACATTGTAGAACATAGTGATGTGGATATATGATCCAGAAAATGCAAGTCCTGAAGAGCTAGCCAACAATGCATCACAACCTTCAATTGTAAGTGGAAACACTCTGTATATCATTTTCAGAAATATTATTATCTTTTTTGATGATAGCTTTTTATTTTCAAAATATGTGCAAAGATAATTTTCAACATGCACCCTTGCAAAGCCACTTTTTTTTTCTCCCTTACTTCCCCCTACTCCCCTTCCCTAGAAAGCAAATAATCTAATATAGGTTAAACGTGAAAATCTTCTAAACATACAGAAATATAATTATCTTGCAGCTACTATTGACAATAAAAATTGTCCTTAAAAAACATTGTCTGAGCAGTAAACCTGAATTTACATGACTCTGAGGTAATCATTAAAATTTACTATTTTTCCATAATCTACAATTATGTGGCTAATGTGCTTTCCCCCAGAAAAATAAACCAGATTTCCCAAAAAAAATTACATTTTTTTAGAAATGGTTGATAAGAATCCTTTTTGTTCACCCTCAAACCACTTTTATTAACAGTCAACAGACACCTATATGATCTGGTCTTGAAGTGAATCAGAATGATAGTATATTATAATTGGATACAATTTTTAAAAGTTTTCTACTGTTGTTTAGGGGCCAGTCAAAAAAATCCACTCTTAAAACTTCTCTGACAAGTGGACATTAAGCCTGCACTTTGCTCTATAAATTTCTACTGATTAGGGAATACTACTACCCTGTCCTTGGTTAATCCTGCTACTCTAATTCCTATCATCCAAAATGATTGCCTACCTAGGCAAAAATACCTTCCTCTTGCTATCCTTATTTATACTCCCATATCCTCTGTTCCATCTGCTTAATTTCAATAATTCGTCCCTTCCATTGTATCCTTCTAGAATGCCTGATTTGTTGTTTGCAAGCTGCCCTTTATCTTCACACTATAGTCCTTATTCTTCAAGCTAAATGAAATCTAATCTATTCCTGATGATACCACATCCTTTTATATTTGTCTCATGATTTTCTTTGTCATGCCAATCCTTGCCTTTGGTGCTAATATTGGTAGCACCAATATTTATAATAAACTTAACTTAACTATCACTGAAAATTGCTTTTACCTCTAAAATCTTGAATTCTAAATTTCTGAGATTGCAATTTCTAGAATTTCCATTCTCCTACTGGATCATTTCTGCTGAACCTGCTCTTCTTCTCTAGAGTAATTAATTCTAAGTGAAATTCCAAGTGAGAAGGTTTTTGGAATATGGTCAACAAAGGAATTCAGGGAATTAAGGGCAGAACTTTGAGGAAAACTAGTGATTCTAAGACTTTTTTTTTGGAAACAATTCATTTTCTTTCATTTAAGAACTTTTTCCTCATACTTTCCTTCCATATTTTATCCTCCCTAGAAAATACCTCATCCCAGGCCATCCTTTCTAATCTTATATTCTTAGATGTAATTTCCGTCATTTTTAAAAATATGAATTTATTTAAAATTTGAATACAAAAGAGAAAAAGAAAAAAAGACAGGAACAGAAAAAGAGACATTGTCATATATACAGCAGAATATAAAAGGTTTCAAAATAAGTAACAATATCCATTTGAAGAAAACATATATAATAATAAAAGACATTATATTCAGAACTATGTCTCTTTTGTTTCCTTGGAGGTTTTCTTTTGTTCTCTGCTGTGCAATTTTTACTATATTCTTTTCATCCCTTTCTTTCCACCTACATCCTCCAAGCAGCCTACAGTTAAGTACAAATGTATTTATGTAGATATATATAGCTAGATAGGTATATAGACAGATACACACATACATACATACACAAACACCACAGATATATACATACATACACATACATCTAAAACAATATTAATATAGCTCACATAATGTAGTGGGTAGTAGATTATTCAAATCCTGCTTACATTTATCTATTATCTACTGGTCTCCCACTACTTTTTTTTTAAGTGAATCTAGTACTTAGATCATAACATCACTCTTCAGCCCAATCCTAGTCCTTGTGAATATATAGTCCTAATGAAATCAAATTAAAAGGCATATGCTTCTTCCATTTAGGTAGCTTCTTGTAGGGTCAACCCTCATTCTTCTTTTTATTACCTTCTCTCTTTCATATTTAAAGTCTTTAATTATTTCCCTGTTCAGTCAGTATTCTAGATTTTAACTGTTTAAAAAGACTATTTATTGTTTATTTCAGCAATTAAGCAAAAAATTTTGTTTGGACAATTGGATAGGCTGTGAAGCATCCCATCACAAACTTTTTTTATGATTCAGTCAACCCAGTACTTCTTTCCACCTAACTATTTGGAGTAGAAAAAACAGGCTAACAAAACAACAAAGTACATCTCAGAAATATACAAAAGCTTAATAATTTCTAGTAAATATTAAATTATTTTTATTTCTTGTTCATGGAATAAACTATAAACTAATTGAATTTATTCCCAAATTAGCAGTTTTCAAGTACATGCTTTTATGTTAAAATCTATTGTTTTAAAAATATCTTCTTATAGAACAATTCCTATAACACTGAAATTATAGAAGTTAGTTATAATTTGAAAATAAAAATACATGATAATCAAACGTTTTCCCTTTATTTTCACAGAATTCCATGTCACTTAGCAGCCAGTTTTTCAGTATGGGAGAAGAGCCTACTATTGTATCAGTAATCTCTTATGATGTTTACTCTCCAGAAATTACAAAGCAAGAAGGGTATTTCACTTAAATATTTCAAATGCAAAATCATTTTTTATTCAGTGAAACTACAACTAGATAGGTTTTCATGATGAAATAAAAATCCCTGGGATATTTGATTTAATTTGATTTTATGTCTACTAACAAATGTTTAAATTTACTGTCCTTTTTCAGAAAAGGAGATTTTAAACTGGACCCTACATATACTTCCCATTTAGATGTTATAAGTTCTGTTCCTTGGCAGCTCCTAAATCCTCAGCCAAGGAGTCCATGTAATATTTCTATACTGGAAATAAGTCTAAATATTTAAGGATATCTCTCAAAATTTTAGTTGAATGAATAAAAAAGCATTAATTAAGTACTTTTACTGTGCCAAAAATTGTAGTTGGTCCTAGGAAAACAACTAAATAAATGAGATAATCTATGTCCTCAAGGAATGTACATTCTCAAAGGAGGTTACAACCCATCTAGAGAAGTGGTAGCCATAGGAATAAGAATTCTGATCTGAGAAGTCACAAGGATAATATGTTGATTCATAGGGGACAATTGGCATGACTTTTCCAGAAGAAAAAATACCACTGCTTTGATGAATGCGTCAAAATTAGAAGTGAGACTGGAATTTGATTGTGTGATGGGATTGGTGGACCCAGATAACTCTGGAAGACAGAATGCATTTGATGACATTGCACAGTCCTGCTGCACTTAATCCAATTCACTTGCAAATCAAAAATACATCTTATTGATGTTATTGGTTCTCTTCTAGGATTGGCCAAAGGTGATGGGCTAGGTAAATTTGTATTCACTTGTCAGTCTATAGACAACTTAAGCCCCCAGGCAAGAATTCCAAATCCAAGCTTTAATTAGATTTTGTCAAATTCACTAGTAATAGAAATGGAAATATTGGAGTCCTTGGCTTATATTTGGGGTTTAAAAGACAAAAAGTTAAAGAACAAAAGTCAGAGATCAATTTCAAGTGGTCCAAAACCCATTGTAGATAAAGGGTGACTATTTTAACTCCTTTCTCACCAAATGGCTTTAGTATTAGACTCATGACCAATGGAATAGATGGGCTATATAACAATTCATGTGGCTCCAAGGTAACAGGGAGTTTTATATAGATATCAGGGAGACTAGAGTTCTTCCTTTCTGATGATAAGGACAAAAATGACTTGGGAGATCATTCCTTCACTCTACTATGTTCAAGAATAGTATTGAGCTAAAAGGATATATTACCTATCAGATTTGTTCAGCCTGTAGGTAGGTATGATTTAATTCTTAGAGGATCCCATCAAATTCTTATCACAACAACCAACAACAATAAACAATAGATAATCTGGATACTAAATAACATTTATCAAAACAAGAAGTAAAACAATAACTGGAGGAGAACTTAGTTTATCAGATAAAATACACAAGAGTAAAGGGAAGCTCTACAACTTGAGAAAGAGATGAATTCTCACACAAGAACTTAACTTAAAATTATTTAGGAGTGCAGGCATTGAGAATCAAGCAATATACTGGGTTCTAAGCTCTTCCTATAAAACAAGTCAATTTTTGCTTTATTTCTTATTTAGCCTTAATTACTAATTTAAGTATTGAGTATTATTTAAGTACTAATTTAAGTAATTATTCAAACTGAGATCTGGGAAAGACCTTAGCTTACAGAGGCCAAGGTCTGTCCCTGCATGTGGGACCATTTCCAGTCATTTTGACCTATGTCTTGCCACTGGCCCCAGGAAAGAATGAGGCTGGTGATTTTTCATAGCCCTACCTCACTTAAATCCAATTCACTTGCAAGTCAAAAATTCACCTTCCTGATGTCATTGGTCCTCTTTGAGAATGAAGGACAAACCACAACAATCATTATTACAACTGAGAGAAGGGTCCTAGAGAGAAATTCTATTCTAATTCAATATTCAAAACCTACTTCTTCCCTTGAGGTCCCTCTCTCCCTTTCTGCTTCTCTTTCATCAGGAGTCAAATTCTCTTACATACACAGTACAGAGCTTCATAGAATTAGAATTAGATAATATAGGATTGTGTGATCTTAGAGTTTGGAGGTTTGGCTGAAGGTAAAAATAAATGGGAGCCTTCTCCCTCCCTATCGTTGGTCAACCTGATTTAGGCACTCCTTTTCTCCTCTCTTCCCTCCATATTCTTGAGTGATAGTCTTTGACTCCATCCCTACACAAAGATTTCTCTTTATATACCTGAGGAGAAGGGGAGAAACAATGGAAAAATACATTTTCCCAGCAAGATCTATCATTATCCATTTGGAGACATTTATTAAAATTAATAAATCAATTTAATTCTTCATGTCACTCCTGAGCCCAAATCTGCATCAAAATTTATCACTCTCACTAATAACAATTTCTCACAAAACCAGTCACCAATAATAAAATGCAAAAATCAGAAGCAGTTTTGATTGATGATATTTTATCATAGAGCAATTTCAGCATTACGGTATTTATTCAATCAGGAATTATAAATGAATTTAAAGAAATTTTGGATTAGACCTACTGCTTTCTTAGATGGAAAGAATGATAGAACAGGTATTTTACCATTTGCATGTTGGGAAAAGTTTGTCACTGATCAGACATGCTTCTCGGTTTAGTCTTGCAATCTAGTGGTAGCCATAGTAGATCCTGATTACTCCCTATACTAGCCAGAGAGGTGTCTCTTTTACTCAATGTTCATTTCCTTTCCTCCTCACACTCTTACTCAATACACCAAATTCTCCATCAACCAATGTATTCCCAAAACTATGAGTCCATATACATATTATCCACCTGTCTTTTTGTTTTTCCCTCTTGCCTCACCTTTCTGCCTCTCAGCTCTCTCTTCTGTATCTATCTTTCCTTTCCCGTCCTATATCCTCTTTTTTCTCTCTCTCTTCTCTACATACTCTCCACCCCAAGAACAGGAAGAAATAGCAGTGTCTCTTTGGAGTTACATATCTCAGAAACTCAAGATACCTAGCTCCTGAGAACCTTCTCTCTCTCTCTCTCTCTCTACCCATTAAGGAATTGGTCTCCTCAAATGTCAGTAAAATAGTAGTGGTTGAATATGCAGTATTCAAATTTGGAGTTGAAGATGTAATATTGAGAGAAGGAATTCATGCAGAAGGATATGTTTCAGGCAATAGTGTTTATAATCAGATGTCTCTTGTCTCAAAAGAGTTCCCAATTTGCCCAGGGATATATCTGATTGTCTCACATTCCCACTGTTATTGATTAGTTGGAAGGAGACTCTGAGGAGCACAGCAGGGCTCTATCTACCTAGACTTGTATTTGGAGAAAGAGTAAGTACATGAGGCAGAATTGATTTCAGTGCTTTTGTTCCGTAGACTTGCTTACCTTTGCAAAATAATGGGAAAAAGTGGAGAATGCAAATTTCAGATAAGTCTCTGATGCTTCCAGCAGATCAGCTATTGGAGTCTCTATCATTGATCCTCTTTGACAATGAAGAATGAACACCAACAATTACTTTGCTAAAATTATTATTTGTTTCTCTTATCTTTTTAGTTGCATCTCCAGCATTTTCCATGTATCATCTGCAAAAAGAAAGATTTATTACTTCATTCTCCATTTTGATTCCTTCAATTTTGTTTTTTAATGCTTTTGCTAACATTTCTAATATGATATCTGTTTATAGCTATGCTTTTAAATGTTTTTAATAGAAGTTAGTGTTGTATTTTGTGAAAAGCTTTTTCTACATCTATTAATATAATCATTTTTTTGGTGATTGAATCAAAAACTTCTCTCCTCAATCTTATTTTCCAGATCAGTTCTTTTTCAACAAGATATTTCAGATTTTCTTCTTTTTTTTCCCCCATTCTTTTGGTTTTGTTATGTTGTTTTGAATCTCTTATAAATCTTTAGCTTTCATTTCCCCAATTCTAATTTTTAAAGGATTATTTTCTTCAGTGAGCTTTTATGCCTCCTTTTCAGTTTGGCCATTTCTGCTTTTAAAGGAGTTATTTTTTCACCAAATTTTTGTATACATTTTCCTATTTTTTTGTGTTTCCTTTACCAAGTTGTTGACTCTTTTTCATGTTTGTATAACATTATTCTGATTTCTTTTCCCAATGTTTCCTTTACTTCTCCTTTTTGTTTGTTTGTTTTGTTTTGTTTTTTTCAATATGATCTCTTCCAAGAAGTCTGGGGTTTTTTTTTGGAAACCTGATTCCAATTCACATTTTTCTTTGAAGCTTTGCATGTAGCTGTTTTGACATTGTGATCTCTTCTGAGTTTGTTTTGATCTTATTTGAAGCCACTAACTTTCCTTGTCCAGTTTCTCTTTTTATTATTTGTTCATTTTTCCAGACTTTTTCTTGATTTTTAACTTGATATTAAAGTCAGACTCTGCTCATGAGGCAGAGGAAGCACCATCCCAAGTGCAAGATTTACATGTTGCTGTTTTTATTTTTTATTTTCCAAATACACACAAAAATAGTTTTCATTATTCACCAAGGTGGTATCTAAGGAGAAGTTCCCCATCTTATAGGTTTAGTCCCTTTCTAATTCTCCATTATCATGGAGGACCATGTGGGCCACTATAAAGTTTTCCAATAAGCATGCTGCACAGAAACTATCACTAAAAGAATTCCCCAAACTTTACAATTTATGGTTACTCTTGAATCAACTCCCATGGTTAGCGTTGTCTATGAAGATTTCCTTCTCTTGACTACCAGACTAGATTCCTGAATTATATTATCTTAGAAATTTTCTACACTAGAACCAGGAACTAGGAGTTCAGGAATGACATTATTGAAAGACTGCTCTTGGACACAATGCAGATGAACATATTTAGTGTCTGTGGACTTCACTAGCATGTTCCACCACTTCCTCAGTTGCTATCTTCTCTTGGACCAGGAAAAATTAGTCCACTCTCAGGAGTCAGATCTCTGATTTCTGCTCATAAAACTGTAAATGTGCTCATGTAACTAGCATGTTGATTCTCTCCTAAGGTAGGCATTATCTGATTATATCCTCACAACACATCACAACTTTATTTTGACAAGAAAAAAAGACACAAATGAAAAATGGAAAGAAGCCAAAAAGGAATGAGTCTGTCAGTTCACTTTATTGTTGTACAGGAAATATGATTCCTTCTACCAGAATTCCTAATACCAAATGTTCCAGTCAACTTAATCATCTTAGGGACATCCCAAGTCACTAGACTTAGTCTTTTTTTTTTTTTTTTAACACAACAAAGTGCACAATATAGCACCGATGACACCTCACATCACACATGGGATTCCTAGAAGAGCCATCCTCCAAAATGTACCTGCACTCAAAATAATAGCTCACAAATCCCTACCAGTGAGTTTCTTTTTTCCCTTTACTAAGTCAGAAAACACAATTGGCTCACAAAGATAGGCATTTAATAAGGTTTGTAAGAGATCATTCCTTCCATAAAGACAGGCATACTAAAATTCAGAACAATCGGGGGGGAGGGGAAGGGAGAAAGCTTAGGAAAACATCATCCCAAATATACAAATACAAAAATACACATACACATACACATACACACACATACACACACACACACACACACACACACACACACACACACACACATATATATATATAAAAATAAAATGTTATAGTAGAGGGGAAAACTAGGACTCAATCTTACTGGTTGCTTCTATGCTAACCTTTTCTCCTCCTTCCTACTTAACACCTCTCCATTATATGGACCTTTCTTTTACTATATCACTGACTGTGCATTGGCCATTTTCTATATATCATCTGCCAGTACCTTGATGCTTGTGGTAGAGGTTGGAAGCAATCATATTGCTATAAAGCTGCTGGCTCTCATCGGCATTGTGGAAGTCCTTCAATTCCTAATGGAACCTGGGCATTTTCTGTCTAGTCCTGCCCCCAGTGAAGGAATGAAAATGAAATTTTATGCCAATCACTATGCCTTTGCTGAGAAAGCAAAATACAAAAGGCCTCAATGACCTTCCATTCTATTGAGAGAGACAATATACAAAGGAAAGTGGTGACCAGGATTGAAATAATGGTCCAGAAGGTCAGAAGAATAATGAATGGGACCATGAGGCTATATAGACTGACACATCAATAGCATAATTGATCTGAATTGCCCAGATGGTGAACAAGACCATAGAGGAAACTATCAGAGACTATAGTACCAAAAGAAATGGTAGTGGCTTAGGCTTTCCCGAAATAGTTATCTGAATGTATCATTTATTATATACTTTTTTTTTAAGCAAAAGGATATGAAATAGAGAATCACAGTTTCATAGAGGATTTTTTTTTTTGGTGTTCTATATATACAAAAGTGCCTTTTTTGTTGTAGTTATTTGAATTCAAAATAGAGGGTTTGTTTTAAGAATGGTTTCTGTCATCCATCTTTTTATCTTGAGAGTTCAGAAGCTTTAGAAAAATGAAGTCCTCACATACTTGGTCATCAGACTAGGGAAAACTTTAGATGCATTGCTCCTAATAAGAGACTATATCTGTTCTCAGAGTGATAGAGAAGGTACTTTTCTTCTCCAAAATAAAAATCCTTACTTTTGAAATAATAACCATGTCATGAAGTAACCTCCAAATATGTTGTATATTTCCAAATCTACAAAGTTCTGATCCCTAAGGGTAGTGTCAAACAAAAACTTTGTTTAATTTACAATTTAAAAATTTCTGTTGGTCCTTGTTGGCCAAACTACATTGCTTGAGAGACATTATAAGGACATCTCTTTCAGCAACCAAGGGTCTATTTGATCTGAATTTCATTCATTTTCTCAGTCTTGAAATTAAATTTTGATCTCTGATACAAATAAATGGAAATTGGTTGGGTGGGGTGGAGAAAGACAAAGGAACAAGAAGCATTAAAAGTAATTAATAAGGCTTTTTTAAAATTTGTGCCTTTATTATAGAAAGATAAATTGATTAATGTATAGATTATACAAATAGATATGTAGAGAGATGATAGATGAGTATATGCAATTGCCTTTACATGTATGTGCCAGCAAGCATTTCTAAGCTTTGAATCAAGCAATACAATAATATATGATTAAGTATTAAAATAAGTGCCATAAAATTTCCCCCCAAAAGGGTTGAATACAGTAATCAAGAAAGTATTAATAGAGGAAATGGGGCTTAATTTTGGGAGGAATGAAAATTTGTTAATTAAGATGGAAGAGGGAGGGGTCCTGCCTGGCAAGATGGTGAGGAGTCTTGTTATTCTTGCCAATAATTATGGCCTTATTTTTTTGTTCATAGGATATGGGAAGTGCAAATACCACATACAAAAGCGAACATTCTTTTGATGATCAAAGGGAATTCAGTAGCTTTCCAAGATTGCTTTGTTGCACACCATCTATTTTTAGTATCTTATATAACACAAAATTTTACTCAGAATTCTGAGGACCTACCTATAACAACAAATACTGAAGAAAATATACTTTTTGACTGGCGCCCCTGTTTTCCTGCAAATGTTGTCACGATTTCACATTGGGAGACTCTTTATTCAAATGATGCTTTCAATACTACACAGAAGATCAGAATACCCCCCAATATGCTTACTGATGAAGAAAGGGAAAATGTACAAGATATTAGCTTAATAGAAGAAGGAATTATATTTTTAACAGCAGGTCATCTTTACCTAAGGAGAACTAATGATTTCATAAAACTTGACCAGAACTTTCATATTCCTTCGAATATAACTGGTACCGAAACAAGAACTTGGTGTTGGCCTGAGTATGTACCAAGGGTTAGTCCAAGTTTATTGTTATTTATCTTTGAAGATTTTTTAGTGGTGGTGGTTTTATATTCCCTGAATAGGAAACATAGAAAATAGTATTTTGGCTTAAAGTACGATTAAAAAACAAAATATGTGGCAGAACCTGCATATTAAACTGGAGATTGAATTTTTTCCCGGGCATAGGACACACATGGTAAGGAAGATTTATCTACCAATGCAGGTAAGCATCTCCACTGAATCTTAGCACAAGTCTCAGAGTTACCTAGAATGTAAAGACGTTAAAACAACTTGAAACAGGGTCACACAGCCAGAATAGATGGCAGTTGCTTGATACCAGATCTTACCTTGTCTCAAGGACAGCTTTCTACCCACTTCACATGTTATCAAATCGTATTAAACACATTTAATCTTTTTAAAATTCTTTAGTATTTTATTTTTCCACAATTACATATAAAAATAATTTTTAACATTCATTTTTAAAATGTTTATGTTCCTTAGCAAGATTGTATGATCAACCATGATAATCTTAGCTCTTTTCAAGTGATCCAGGAAAAGTCAATAAATTTAGGATGAAAAATGCCATCTGTATCCAGAGATTGATTATGGATTGAATAATCTGTTTCACCTTTTGGGACAGGAGTGTGAAGTTTTTATTTCTTTCTCATGATTTTTCCCCTTTTGTTTTCATAACATGACTAATATGAAAATATGTTTAAAATGATTGTATATGTATAATCTATATAAGATTGCTTGCTGTCTTTTGAAAGAGGGAGGAAAAGAAGAAAGGGAGAAAAAATTGAAAATCTTAACAAAAATATATGTTGAAAATTATCTTTATGAGAGTAGCTAAGCAGCACAGTGGATAGAGCACCAGCCCTGAGGTCAGGAGGACCTGAGTTCAAATCTGCCCTCAGATAATTAACACTACCTAGCTATGTGACCCCAAGCAAGTCACTTAACCCGAATTGCCTCAGGAAAAAAAAATTATCTTTACATATAATTGGGAAAATGAAACATTGAGAAAATTAAAAATTTTTTAAAAAACTTTTGAGTTCCAAATTCTCTCTTCCTCCCTCCCCTGCCCTCCTTTTTTGAGAAGGCAAGCAATTCAATATGCATTATTCATGTGTAGTCATGCAAAACATTCCCAAAATAATCATTGCTGTATATAGATAGAAAAAACACTTAAGAAATTAATTTTTAAAAGTATGCTTCAATCTATATTCTCACCTCATCTTTCTTTCTCTGGGTTTGAATTTTCCAATATAAGTCTTTCATATTTATATCGAATTGTATTGCTGAGAATAGCTAAGTCATTCACAGCTGTTATCTTTCAGTATTGCCATTCTTTGCCTCAATTCTTATCTCATTGATTGAGCATTGCCTTAATCAAAATGAGCCTTGTAAAAGACCTTATCTTAAAAGGGCCAATCTTTCCCACTGCATCCAGGGTCATCCCCACTCATCTGGATCTATAATTTCCCATTGGACACAGATGGCTCCAGAGAGAAAATGAAGCTGGTGACTTTGCACAGTCTACCCTCATTTAAATCCTAATCACTTATATGTCATGGCATCTCCTCCCTGGTTTCAGGGAGGTCCTCTTTGATAATGAAAGACAAATAACAACTTCTTTGGGGATCTAAGTGGAACTGGTCAGTTAGGCAATATATCTTGCCCATTTCTTTTTCTTCCTTTTTTCCTTCTCAATTTTCTTTCTTAGTTTCCTTCCTTCATCCCTCCTTTCTTTTTTATTCCTCCTTCCTTCTTTCTTTTTATTTTTCTCTTTCTTTTCTGTTCTTTTTTAAAAATTTCCTTTTCTTTTTTCCTTTTGATTGATTTAAGGATCATATCACAATTTTGTGTACCTGAAGTGAGCTGGTTGTCAAAGGAATCTTGAGGATCTCATTAAAGCATGCTACCATAAACTGATTGAACACTATTAATTAAGTGATGAAAGATGTATATACACACATACATACATATACATATACTTACATACATGTGTATGTATATAAGGGCAGTAAAAGAAAGCTTAAGAAAAGAAATGTTATAACTACTTAGCCTTCTGTAGTTCAACTCTTCCAAATTCAAAAGAGCCAGCTTCAGTCTCCCTAGTTACTGAAATTACAAGTGTTGCTCCAGTATGCCAAACTCTGAAAAAGAGGCCACTATAAATCAGTAAAAGTAAGCCACTACCCCCAGATTATACTTTATAATTATTTTACAGTATATTTCCTTTCAAAAAGTATCTACTACTCCACACATATTTCCTACAAATTCATAGAACCATAAACTGAATAAATATACACTAAAATGGGAAAAGCAAAATAAGTCTTTATATTAACAAAGACCTTTGAGATTCTTATCTAGTTATAGTTAGTGAATGTCAGCAAGATTTCCAGAACATGCTTGAAATTAGGGAGTTGTTGGATATCTCATGAAATGATGTGGCCCATTCTAAAACTTATTCTAAATTACCTGTGTAATAGCTAGTGACATATTCATCCTTGTAGTTAGTGCATTAAAATATTTTTGTATAGACCTAATAACTCTTCAACTATTCTAGAGTTTCCAAACTACAACATTTTAATCAATTTATGTTTGTGGGATCAATATCAAGCTATAAGGATGGGATACATAGCTGAATACTCCCAAGAGATTTGTGTGCTTTGGAATCAACTATTACCATTTCTTGATTTGTGCCTTGTCTGATCTGAGCCTAGCAGATATAGAAGCCCTCCAAATTATGGGAGCTCTCAAAAGGCACCCTCAGCTTTAGGCTATATTATCAAAGTATATTAAGGTTTGAAAGCTTATGGCTTCCCTTGGTTTTATTTGAATGCATACGGTAGAAATGGAAAGACACCTTTCCTACCCAAGCTATTCTATCCAGCTCTGTTGACCTTTCCCATCCTTCCCAATAAACAGATCAAAAATCTTTTTTGAGTGTCTATATTATGTTTGATCATGCTAACAAATGCCAGGCTTTCATGAAATATCACTTCACATATTACTAAAACTTAATTTTTAAGCTATCAAGCCCAAATCAATTTTTTTAATTTGTCATGTTAGAAAGCTTCCATCCTACAGATCTTGCAAGGACACATTCTTCAAAGTTTTCAAGACTATTTCCAAATCAAATTCCTGAACCTCTTTTTTTTTTTAATGGTTTGAACAAGAAACTCATTTTGCAAATGAAAAGCTATTTTGCCAAGAGAATGTTTTAAGAGAATGTCATAGTTTGAGAAGAGGAAGAAGTGGGGAGAAAAAAGAGGTGAAGGGGCAGAAAGAGTCAAGATACTGGGAAGAGCAATTGAAGGGGCAAGGAGAAAACAGATTTGCTCAAGTAATTATAAGTCATAGCATGGAAAAGATACAGTGTTGGTTTAGTTTAGTGTAGATTCCCTGCTTCTGTGTTCCTCATAATGATCTCTAGTCAAAAGATTGAGAAGGGAATTTGAACGTTCATTGCTTTTTTGTATTTGAGAAGCTACGTCAATGGCCTGAGCTTCAGTAAAATTTGTATCTCATCTCATCTGTAAAATGAAATGGAAAAGAAAATGCCAAACAATTCTAGTATCTTTGCCAAGAAAATCCCAAATGGTGTCACAAAGAATTAAACATGATTGAAATGACTAATGGATAACAAAAGGATTTCAATATTTTTGAAGGAAAATTAGCCCAACTCATGTTGTAGGACATTGTGGTAGAACCACCTACCGCAGATGTTAGAATGCTTCTTAGTTTCTAGGCAACTGATTTGATTTATCAAAGTTAATAAACAATATTATTAGAATCTATTTTAGCAACTCTAACACTGAAAATAAAAATGCAAAACCTTTGTAAAAGTCTTTTCTAGATCCATCAACTGTCTCACAAATTGATCTTTCTCTAGGATTCTTGGCTTAAAAGAGAACGACACAAGAGAGACTCACCTTCCTGTATTATATCCCAAAGGAAAAAACAAAAAAAAGGCATTTGAACTATGGGATTGACAAAAGAGTAACTGCTTTATATGTCTTATTCTGTATTCCAAATTTATCACTTCTCTCTGAGGAGATAGTTAACATGCTTCATGATCTGGCATCTAGAATCACAGAATCATTGCATTGATCAGAGTTCTTAAGTCTTTCAAACCTATTTATTTTTATAATGTTACTGTATAAATAATTCTCCTGGTTTTCTACACTTTTCATTACTTCATATAAGTGATCCTAGATCATACGTTCTTCATCTCTGACAAAACAATAGTATCTCATTATAGTTACATACCATCATTTCTTTTACTATTCCCTAATTAATGGCTACCATCTTAGCTTTCAAATTTTTACCACAAAAATGTGCTATAAACATTTTTGTACTATGGTTCCTTTTCTCCTTTTATCTCTATGGATATTTACACCAAATAGTGTCTTCTAGTGACAGGTCCAAATTGCTTTCCAGAAATGACTGGACCCAATAATGCATTCATTTTCTTATTTTTTTCCACAGCCCTTCAAGTATTTGTTATTTTCCTTTTTAACAACTTTGTCAATCTTATGGATAATAGATGGAACCTCATAGTCACTTTTATTTGATTTCACTATCAGTGATTTGAAGTCATTTTCATATAGCTATTGATAGTTCTTCCTTTGAAAATTGTCTTTTCATGTCTTCTAATAATTTATTAAAATAGATTTGCCTCAAGTCTCTCCCTGTTTTAGTCCATCTTCTATTCAACTTTGAAGGTGATTTTTCTAACATACAGATCTGACCAGTCATCTCTGTCTCTGTCAAATTGTTTGTCAAATTCCAGTGGCTCCTTAATACTCCTAAGATCAAATATAAACTCTTCTGTTTGACCAAGTTCTCAATAACCTGACCTGTTCTTACTTTCCAGTTTATACTTTATTCTTCTTCAAATACTCCATAGTTCAGCAATAGTGATCTAGTGACTGAATAAAATGGTTAACAGGGAGTTGACACTCCAAATAAGGTAAAGTTTTGTAAGGGAGCATCTCTTCGGTTGCCTTTGATACAAGTTACCTCTATTTTCAGTTTATTTCAAGAACTGGCAGATGCAATTGCTGAGATTTTGTAAGTAATACATTTTATAAAACAAGGGATTTAAGGAGGAGGAAGAGAACAAAGTTAATTATGAGCTACTAAATTTTGAATCCTCAGAAATTCTAAAATGTATCATTAACAAGAAGACTGTCAAATATCAGAAAAGGAGGTGTTCTTAAAACAGGCAAGAATAGCAAAGTTAACATATGAAAGAGAATAATCTGGATTCCTCCAAATCAATTTTCTAATTATCTTTTTAGTCCTGGAGAGCAAAACTGGGAGATAAGGATAGAAACTGTATAACAAATAAATTTAGACTTGATAATCAGGAAAATTTTCCTAACCATTAGAGTGATTCAAAAGTAGAATGGATTGATTTAGGAAATACTGGATTCCACTTAATTAGAAATCTTCGGATTAGAGGTTAGATAACAGGTTGTTGAGTAAATTGTAATGAAAAAATTTTTTTAGGCACAGTTTGAACTAGATTGCTGCTAATGACTCGTTTTACTCCAAATTTTGTGATTATTTCTCTGTGGTTTGGTTGTTTCCTGTTAGACTCTCAGATTCTATAGTGTGCTCTTGCTCTAGAGGCAGCTTTTTGATGCCATGGATAGAACACTAGGTCTGGAGTCAGGAAGATCTGAGTTCAAATACAGCCTCATTCTCTTACTATGTGGCTCTGAGCAAGTCATTTAACTTGTGTTTACCTCAGTTTTCTTAACTGGAAAGTGAGTTTTATAGCAGCAACTACAGGATTATTTGGAAAATGAAGAAAGATAATATTTGTGCACATTGTAGGTACTAAATAAATTCACATTTCTTTCTCCTGACATTTGTCCCAAGGTTATTAATAGTCTTCTGAGTCATTTTCTACATTTTACTATTGTCAGCAGGGAGAGTGGGGAGATAAAAACTGGAGTTTATAAGACACCCTATAACAGACAATTTTAACCATTTTTATATTATAGACCCCCTTGGACAGTCTGATGAAACCTATGAGTCCCTTCTTAGAATGATGCTTTTAAATGCATAAAATATGTAGTACTACAAAGCAAACTACTTATATTGAAATATAGTTATAAAAATATCAAATGTTCCAAGTTCTTGAGCCATTTTCCTCTTCTTCCAGCTCTCCCTCTCCCATCTAGTCAGACTCCTGATTATGAATCTCTATACTATACCCTCTGGCTATTAGTCTGGAAGGATAGAACCCTTATTCCTGACTCCTAGGATGAGGGGAAAAAAGTTTTTTCCTCTACAATCCTCATAAAGTTGTTCTGTAGAGTTCTGGTCTTTATACACTAATCTAAGCAGCCACCTATTATAGTTTAGATTTTAGAAACTCCTTCTATTTTGCCTCTCCCTTTGGGCCTATCTTCCCTATTCTGATTTGCTTAAGTGAACTCAGTATTCCATTATTAATATATGTCATTCTGTATAAAATATGTTTTTCTGCCTTGGTGATTTACATGGTCTCTATTGTATTGTAAAAGTGGCCATGCTTTCCTAATCTTCAAACCCCCATTTTGCCCCTAGCCCAGGAATTCTCTTAGGCTAATCTTCTTGCACTACTCAGATTCATGCCCTATGATAACCATCCCATCAAATTCCCATTTCCAGGATTCTCTTATTCCCAGTTCCTTAGTATAATATTGATCATAACCGTGCTTCATTACCAATTAGTAAAAGATAGCTTTTCTGCAACTTCTCCCTCACTCTTTCATTAGTCTATCTGGTTCTCTACTGAAGCAGTTACTGAAATAATTTAAAATGTAGATCATAATAATTATTTTAAAAATTTTAAATTCATAAGAGAATAAAACTTAGAAAACAATAATTACAACAATATTTAAAAATCTATTACTGTGATCATTATTTTTAATTTTGTTGCAGGAAGGACTAGAATTAAGTGAAATAATATTGTGGACAAAAAAAGAAGTCTTTCTTGGATATGCTGGCTTAAGATTTTTCAAATTAATATGCCTTGAAGAGCTTGTGGAAATTCTGGATCTCCATGAAGAAAACATGGATGAATTTACTATACACCGTGCAACTTATACCTCAGACCCAACTGGAATTGCTTTGTTGTTAGTTCACCCTCTAAATGGAAGTCAATCCAGTATGATGCATTTAGTGTTCTATAATGAAAATACAATTAAATGGGAACTACAAGACTTTGTACTGTATTTCCCTCAGGATCAAAAATTGAATGCACTATTCCTGTATTCAGCATTGCCAAATTTTGTAATATGGGATACCAAGACTGTCTACTATAGTTACCACAAGTATTCAAAAAATGGATATATGATGTCACCTCTTGGACATCAAGACCTAACAAGTTTTGCAAATAATAGCTACATTCACCAAGTTTTTATAGGTTAAGTATTTTAATCTTGGGGGAAGATGTGAATTAATGGTTCTATTAGGTAAACCCTAAAATCTTTATTATGAAGATGTCATCATTTTTCAAGGTAAATACTATATTTTGTGACATCCAAAATTTCAGTGAAGTTGATATTTTCTCAGTTTGAAAATAGAATTAAAAATGTATAATATAAGCTCATGCCACATATAATGGTAAATTGAGATTCATGGAAATCAGTTACTTTTTAAATCAGACATATATATCAGCCATCAATCAACACATTCATTTAGCACCTGCAATGAAGTAAAGACTTTGCCTCCTTGTAGCCCCTAATCTGGGAAATAAGATTAAAAAAAAGAACATTAGTTTGGTTTTTTTTACTAGTTGCTAGTAATAACTTATTTAATGTTTGTAAGTTTTTCCTCTCTCAAACTTACCATTTTACAGATGAGAAAACTGAGACATAAAGGTTCAGTGGCATGCCAAGGTCATAAAAACAGTAAATTTCAAAGCAGAATCTCTCCTAATCACAAGTCAAGTACTTATAATATCATACCACTTTTTGTTAGAACACAAGAATTAACATCTAAGTATTAAAATGAGTATTAGAGATAAATGCCAAACAAGTTCAAAGGAGGGAAATTATAGTTTGAAAGAGGTCAGGTGATAAACCTCATGGAGTAATTTAGGATTTGTGTAATATAATGGCATTCAGACTCTGACTCTGACCTTAAGAAGCAAGCAAAAGATCTAAAAAGATACAAATTCGTATTGTTCGTCATGCGATAATTCTTTCCAGGAAGCCAGCATGATTCAATTTGGCAAAATATTCAACATTCCATGCAGTAATAGAGATTTCTAATTATTTAAATTTTGTCTCCTAATCTAGCTCCAGAGTTAGAGCTTAGACAACTAGCTACATTCTAAACAGTGTCTAGAATGCTTAATTGACAATGATGGCTTTTTGTCATGCATGATACATGGTTTTGCCATGGTTTGGCATTGAGAGAATAGAATCTAGTTCAAACCAGGTCCTTACCAAGGGAATTGGACTGGGAAGCCCATTTGAGTCAATAGAATATTATTGAGTAAAAATCCAAGAACAAGTAGCAAGCCTAGGATCAGGAGCTGGAATTCAGTGACAAGAAATACAGGTTTCAGCTTTCAGAGCAGCTCACTCACACACACACTGTTTCTAGGTTCTCTTGTAATGTCCACTACTTTCTACTCTCAAGCCTTTTATTTTCCTATGTGGAGATTTTAGGATCTCAGAAATATATACCATTAAGATAAAGTATTTAAGTCTAGTCTCTGTTTTCACTGTTCCTAAATATGAGAATCATGCTGTGGGAATGCACATTAATGCACTGGATGCTCAGTCTTGGAGTTCCTATCTCTGCTTACCACCTTAACTGTTCAATTTTTCTTTGCAATCATAAGTCAAGATTCATCCCTGCATCTTTCTAACATGTACTACATAGAAAGGGCCACAGTATTTAAATAATATGTCTGGAAGGTTTTTGTTTTTGTTTTTTTGGGTTTTTTTACAATAACTCTGTAGTGGCTGGGGTGGAGTAGGAATGTCTTTTTATAGATAGCAGCATATAATTGCTTTTTGAATTATAGTTGCTCCATCTCTCTGCATTTTTTCACTTCATTCCAGCTTCTTCCTCTGCCTAGATACAATGGTTCCTTTCTTGTTGGTAAATTTCTTCTGTCACTAAAGTCAGTTTCTCTTTGATCTTCTCTAATTTTTTTTCTGATGAACTTCACTTTAATCACCTTCAAACCATCGAATTGTTACTACTGAGTTCTACTAGGAAAAAACTATTTACCCCACAGTTCATTCCATCTTTTAAGACTTGCCATTCCAAAGTATGGCCTCTTTGATTTTCCTCCTTAAGACCAGCAAGCTGCTGAATTGGTCTTCTCCATCCCTGGGTATCAATTTGTATATAGTCTCTTCCCTCCAAAGATCACAGATTTGAGTATAAAATTGCAAAAGTACAGAATTGGAGATTTCAAAGGGACTTAGATAGCTAGCTAGTCCCATGCCTCACAAATCAAAAAATAATCACTACACCATACCTGGAAAAAACATACCTGTTCTTCCAGGCATCTCGTCCTCTTCTTCTTTGGGACAGCTCCCATTGTTAAATTTGTTAAATTTCATTCTGCTCCTATTATTCCTGATTTGGCTAAAAAACAAAAAAACCCAAGTCTGGTCCCTCTTCACATTATAATCCTTCAAATGCATTTAAAGAGGCTATTATGGACCCCTTTGAATTTTTTCTAACTCAGGCTAAATATGCAATGTACCATAAGCCAAACTTTATATGTTATGGACTTCAGAACCTTCACTATTCCTATTGCCTTCCTCTGATAACTTTGGCTTATCAACATCTTTTAATAGCTTAAACCGTGCCTCTCAGAACTAAGGTCTGAATAGGACAGAGTTCAGTGGAATTAACTTATCTTCTTAGAAGTTCTTCTCCCTCTCATGTAGTCCCAATATTTTATTAGTTTTTTGTTTACCACATCATTGTGTTGACTCATATTGATCTTGCCAAACATTTAAATGCCAAATAATGTCTTTCTATTCTTCCATTGAATTTTAGCCTTGCAAATTTGCTTTTTTTTTTCCTATTCAAATGCTCCTAAGAGCATTTCCTTCTGGTAGAATTATTTGCATCAACAAAAGCAGGAAGCTATTGTCATCCATGTTGCTAAATTTAATAAAGGTTCCCTTTTATGTCTTGAATATATGTCCACAGACCTCTCTATGGTGGTTATCATGTTAACAAATAGTTACCTCAAGACACCTGGTGAAAAAATGATCAATTACTACTGCTTAGCTCTTCTTACTCTGTCCCTTCCTTGGATGATCTCTCACATGGTAACTTCTGTAATTCTACTATATTATTTTTGAGAGGACAAATTAATTCTTTTACCTCAGAGCATTCTACCTGTGTTTTCTTCAGTTAGAAGAAATTGAATCTGTTTTTAAGCTCTAATTGTACAGGTGTTCTTTTCTTCCCCTTTTCTTCTATGTTGCACTTTTCCATTCAACATCATTCAAACAAAGGTCAAGTTTCCCTTCTTCTACCTCAGTTTCTGCTTTCTCCATCAAAAGCTCCCATCACTTTCCCCTAGAAATCCTTCATTCTCCTTAGCAATCTAGAGTGCAGAGATGCATTTTTTGAGTACCTCTGTCTTCTCCCCCAAAATATCAGAAATTTAAGAAACCTATTACTTGCCAAATCTAATGGTTCTTTCTAAATGGCCTTTTCTCAGTGCTCATCTTTGTTAATCTTTTGCTCATTTCAGTGTTAATAAACTGATCTTGCTCTGAGTTTGTACCTCAATCTACTTTTAATTACATTTACTCATGTCAGTAGAAACAACAAAACTTGGTACAGATTAGATAGGTGAATACAAGCAAGGCATTCAAAATGACACCAAGGTTGTGAGCCTGAGTGATTGGGAAGATAGTAGTATCCTTGCCAGTAACAGGAAAATTAAGAGGAGAAAAGAGTCTGGGAAGAAAGATTTCAATTTTGGACGTGTTGAATTTAAGATGTCTGAGACATAATTCTATATGTCCAACAAGCAGGTAAAAATGAAAAATTTAGAAATCAGAAGAAAGGTCAGAGCGGGATAAATTAACCCAGGAATCATTTGATTTGAGTAATCCATGGGAGCTAATGAGGTCACTAAGTGGAAAGATATCAAGGGAGAAGAGAGAATGGGACAGAACCTTGCAAGGTACCCATAATGAGGGAACATGGGACAGATGAAAAATCCAGCAAAGACATCTATGGAGTAGAAAAATATTAGGAAACATTAATTTCCTAGGAAAATATTAGGAAAAAATAGTGTCAAGATAAGGAAAAAATGGGAATGGAAAATATCAGAGCTCCTGAGAGCTCAAGAAGGATGAGGATTGAAAAAAGATTATTTAATGTGACAGTTAAGAAATGATAACTTTGGAGAAAGTTTCAAGTTGAATGACAAAGTCAGAAGACAGACTGCAGTGAATTGAGAAAAGAGAACAAAGGAAGTGCAAGTATTTCAGAAGGACTTCTCAAGGAGTTTAGTCGCAGAAGGAAGGAGAAATAGTGGATGAACACTAGTGACATTAGATGGATTCATTGAGACAGCTAGGTGACACAGGACATAGAATTCTGGGCCCAGAGTCAGGAAGACATGAGTTCAAATCCAGCCTCAGACACTTTCTAGCTATGTGACCCTGGGCAGGTCATTTACATCCTGCCTATCTCAGTTTCCTCAACTACAATTGAGATAACACCTGCCTCACAAGGTTGTTTTAAGGATTAAATGCCATAACATTTGTAAAATGCTTTGCACCATGTGAAGTTTAGTAGGTACAATGTAAATGCATATTCCTTTTTCTTTCCCTCCCACATGGGTATATTTGCAGGTACCAAAGAAGCAGTCAGTAGATAACGTGATTAGTGAAAGAGTGGAAACAATACGTAGGGCAATCTGCTGGAAAGTACAGGATTTAATGGGATCGACTATGCAAGTGAAAGGATTGCCTTGGCAAGGAGAAGGGCCAATTATTGATGTGAAAAATGAGTGAAGGAAGAGATGAAAATTTATATGGATTTTTTTTTTTACTGAAGCTATTGGGTTTTTTGGCTTGTTTCTTTAGAGTTTTCTAAGTAGATCATTATTTCATGTTTTCTTGATATATCTTTCATGTCTTATTGCCATAGTTAGTATTTCTAAGATAATGATAAACACTAGTGTTGATAATTAATACCCTTACTTTACCTCTGACTTTTTGGGAAAAACTCTTTGTTCCTATTGAGATAAATATTATTTACCATGTTAAGGAAAGGTCCATTTATCCATATCTTCTAGTACTTCTACTGTTTTTTAATAGAGTTGTTGATTTTGTCAAAAATCTTTTCAGTATCTCTTGATATAGTCATCTTGTCACTTTATATCATCTATATTATTATTATTTATTATTTATAGTCTTCCTTATATATCTGCATTTTTGGTATGCATTCAACCTGGTCATAGTGTACAGTTTTTCTACTATGTTGTTTTTGCCTACTTACTAATATTTTATTTAAATGTTATTTTAAGCTTATGTAATAATTTAAATTATTGTCAGTTGGATTCTGAGATGACAGAATAAGGCAGGAAATTATCTGGCTCTCCCAAATTCCCCCACAAATAACTTGAAGCCTCAAAATAAGTGGCAAAAAATTAAAGTCAGAGTAATTAAAAACAATTATAACAGTAGGGGCAAGTGGCCCAGCTCTTGACACAAAGTTAAGATACACACAGACAAGAAATAAGGCATTTTTTTAATGAGTTAAGCTAAAGAGAATTTAACTATGGATAGCCAAAATGGTGAAAGAAAAGATCTAGGTTCAAACTCCATAGGCAGTGAAATCAAAATAGTTACTTCTACTAAGAAAAATATGAGTCATTCATAAGTTCCCCCCCCAAAAAATAACTTAAATAGGATTGTCAAAAATAAATGAGAGGTTGAGGACAAATTAAGGAAATTAATTTAAAATTTTAATTAATTTAGAAAAGTAATACAAGAAAATAACATTGTGAGAAGAAATTCAACGAATTGGAAAAAGAAAGAAAAAAATTTACTTAACTTATTAAAAATTACAGTTGGTCAAGGGGAAACTCATGATTTCATAAAATCCCAAGAAATAATAAAATCAAAAGAATGAAAAAATAAGAGAATATGAGGCATCTCATTAGAAAAAACAGATCAAGGAGAAACAATGTAAGAATTGTTGAAATGCCTGAAAGTTTTGATCAAAAAGGAGTCTAGATACTATATTTTAATAAATTTTAATGAATTATTAAGGGAAATTGCCTGAAAGTTCTTTTTTCTTTTTAAAGCTATTTTTCTTTTCAATAGTATTTTTATTTTTCCAATTCTATGTAAAGATAGTTTTCAATATTCCTTGATGGCTTAATTTCTTTTTTGAAATGGGGTTATTTAAGTTTCTTATTTCCTCTTCTGTTAATCTGGGCAATTTACACTTTTGTAAATCTTCATCCATTTCAATTACATCATCAGATTTATCAGCATACAGTTGGGCAAAGTTCCTAATTATTATTTTCATTTTCTCTTCATTGGTAGTAAATTCACCCTTTTCATTTTTGATACTGTTAATTTATATTTTTTCTTTATTGTTTCTAGTCAAATTAAAGTTATCTATTTTGTTGGGTTTTTTAATAAAACAAAACAGTTTTACTTATTAGTTCAATAGTTTTCTTTTTTCAAATTTATTAATCTCTCCTACCAGTTTCAGAATTTCTAATTTGGTATTTAATTGGGTATTTTTAGTTTATTGTTTTTCTAGTTTTTTTAGTTCCATGTCCTATGGATCAATGTTCCATTGACCTTCTCTTTATTTTATTCATGTAAGCATATAGAAATATAGAATTTCCTCTAAGAACTGCTTTGACTGAATACCATAATTTTTTATTTATTGTCTCATTATTGTGATTCTCTAGGATGAAATTATTTATTGTTTCTATCATTTCTTGTTTGACCAGTCCATTCCTTAGATTATTTGGCTTCCAATTAATTTTTTATCTATTTTTCCATGACCCTTTATTAACATAATTTTTATTGCATCATGATCTGAAAAGAATGCATTTAATATTTCTGCATTTAGGTTTTAATGCCCTAATATATGGTCAGTTTTAGTGTAGATGCCATTTATCACCAACAAAAAGGGATATTCTTTTCTTTCTCCATTCATTCATCTCCAGAAGTCTATCATATCTAACTTTTCTAAAAAATTATCTCCTTGTCTTATTTTGTGGTTAGATTTATCTATTTCTGAGAGAAGGAGATCACCCACTAGTATGGTTTTGTTCTCTATTTCTTCCTACAATTCACTTAACTTCTCTTAAGAATTTGGATGCTATATCACTTGGTACATATATGTTTAGTATTGTTATTACTTTATTATCTATGGTACCCTTTATTAGCAAGCTGTAATTTCCTTATCTCTTTTAATTAGGTCTATTTTTTGCTTTTGCTTTGAGCTTCGGTTCAATATTCCTACTATTTGTTTTTTACTTCAGCTGAAACATAATATATTCTTTTCTGTCCTTTTCCCTTTATTCTCTGTGTATCTCTCTGCTTCAATTGTATTTTTTATAAACAACATATCATAGGATTCTGGCTTTGAATCCACTCTACTATCTGCTTCCATTTTATGGGAGAGTTCATCCCATTCACATTCACAGTTATGATTACTAACTCTGTATTTCCCTTCATCCTATTTTTCCCATTTATACTTTCTCTCTCCTTTCACCCCTTTCCTCCTTACCAATGTTTTGCTTCTGACTCTCACGTACCCCAATCTGACCTCTCTTTTCTCATCCCCCACCCTTTTCTTGCCCCTTTCCTGCCCTTTTCCCCTTCTACAATCAGCCTTCTCTTCCCTTTTCTTTCTCTTTTTCCCTCCTACTTTCCTTTAGGGTGAGACAAATTTCTATACCAAACTAAGTATGTATGATATTCTTTCTTTGAGCCAAATCTCATAAGATTAAGCTTCAGACAATGCTTATCCTTTTACCTTCTTTCTCTCTACTGTAATAGGTCTTTTGTGCTCTTTCATGTGATCTAATTTACCTGAATTTACCTCTCATTTCTTCTCTAAGTACAATCCCTTTTCTACTCCTGAATTTCTTTTTTTATGACATCACATCACAGTAAACTTATGCCATCTATGTATACCCCATCTGACTGCCCTAACTAACAAAGATACAGTTACCAAAAGTTCCAACTTCCCATGTAGGGACGTAAAAGTTTAACCTTTAAATAACATTATTTTTGTTTCCTTTCCTGTTTTACTGGATAATCTTGGTGGTAGTCAAGCTCCTTTGCTTTCTAGAATATCTTATTCTAGGTCCTCCAATGCTTTAATGTAGAAACTGCTAAGTCCTGGGTAATCCTAACTGTGATTTCTTAATAATATTTTAATTGTTTGACTGCTTGCAGTATTTTTTCCTTGAGCTGATAATTCTGAAATTTAACAACAAGATTACTTGGAGTTTTCATTTTGGAGTCCTTCAGGAGATGATCACTGGATTTTTTTCAACAACTGTTTTATCCTTTGATAACTGATTAGGCAGTTTTCCTCTGTGGTTTCTTGAAAAATGTTGTCCAAGCTCTTTTTTTTTTTTTAATCATGGTTTTCAGATAGTTTAATTATTCTTAAATGATTTCTCTGGGATTTATTTTCCAGGTTGGTTGTTTTTCCAATGAGGAAAAACATTCCTCATATTTTTCTGTTTTTTTCATTTTTTGTTCTGATTTTTGATGTCTTCTTAAGTCATTTATTTTTCCAATTCTATTTTTTCTTTTTAAAACCTTTTTATTTTGAAAACATAAGCAGAGATAATTTTCTACATTTGCCCTTGCAAAACTCTGTGTTCCAGATTTTTTTCTCCCTCCCTTTTTTTTACCCCCTTTTCTAGACAGTAAGCAATCCACCAAACATTAAACATTTGCAATTTTTTCCATAATTATCATATGCACAAGAAAAATCAGATTTAAAAGGAAAAAAATGAGAAAGAAAACAAAATGCAAGCAAACAACAACAAAAAAAAGTGAAAACACTGTTGTACAGTTAGTTCCTACAGTCCATTCTCTGGGTGCAGATGGCTCTCTTTATCACAAGACCCCAATTTTAATTTTTAATGTATTGTTTTCTCTAGTTAGTTTTTTTTAACCTTCTTTTCCATTTTGCCAAATCTATTTTTAAGGAGCTGTTTTCTTCAGTATATTTTTGTACTTTCTCTTCCAAGCTGTTGGCTTTTCCCTCATAATTCTCCTGTATAGTTCTCATTTCTTTTCCCAATTTTTCTTCTACCTTTCATTTAATTTTTAAAATGATTTTTGAGCTCTTCCAAGAGAATCTTTTAAACTCGATACCAATTTGTACATCCCTTTGAGACTTAACATGTAGGTGTTTTGCCATGACTGTTCTTTTCTGGATTTGTGTTCTGATCTTCTCTTTCAACATAGTGGCTTTCTATGATCAGAGCTCTTTGTGATTTTTTTGCCCATTTTTAGAAGTTGAGTTCTGTACCTAAGGCACAGTAGAGACTGTTCCAAGCATCTTTTGCAGGGGGACAGAAGCCTCTTTCTGCCTTTAAGTGCTGAGGTCAAGAGATACTGATGACTTTCTCATTGTACTGAATTGGTCTGGACTAGTCTGGCCTATTGTGCCAGGATTCAAGGGCTTGCAATTTGCTTTCTGAACTTGGATTGGAAGTCTCATAGTCAACCTGTTGAGCTGCTGGCCCTCTGAGGTAGGATAGAAGACCTTCATTACTGGTCTTTGCTTTGACTAAAAGCTTCCCACTAGATTCCCCAAACAGTGACTGTGCTGAGCCACTGCCCTCCCCTTTTATCCAAGTGAGACCTTTCCTGAAATCCTTCCAAGATATCTTAAGCTGGAAAATTGTTTCATTCTAAACTTTTGTGGATTCTGGCACTCCCGAATCTGTTTAGAAGGTTGATTTAGCATTGTTTCCAAAGGAAAGTGGGGAGAGCTCGGACAACTTCCTGGCTTCTCTTCCACTATCTTGACTTTACCTTCCCCAGAAGTTCTAGAGCTAGAGAGTAAAATATAAATTGGAATAAATCACCAATCATCATCTGAAAGAGATCCCAAGCTGAAAATCCACAGGAACATTATAGCTAAGTTTTAAAACTCCCAGGTCCAAAACAAAATAACTAGAAAAGCATCTGGAAACAATTGAAAAATTAAAATTAAAAACTGTTGAGCTACAGTCAAGATAACACAAGATTTAGCAACATGGAACATATTTTGAAAAACAGAGGTGCTGGATTTGTAACCAAGTATAACTTACCCAATAAAGTTGAATGTAATTATGCATAGAAAAAAAAAAACCCAGATATTTAATAAATTAAATCAAATGTTTGGGAGGAAAAGATCAGAATTGAATGCAAAATCTGACCTATAAGAATGAGGAGAAACACAAGAGATTAAACATTAAAGACCAATTATAAAGAACTTGATAAGGCCAAAATCTTTAGTTTTTACATGGGAACATATTAATCTGTAATTTTTAAGAATGTTATCATTACCAGGGTAGTTTTAAAGAACATACATAGAGGTTGAGTTGAGTATGATGGGATGTTTCTAAAAACTTGAATAGAAAGAAGTACATAGAGTTATTTCAAATAAACAATGTGACTGGAAGAACTGTTATAGTGGAGAGCAAGAAGGGGTGAAGGAATAATATCAACCTTACTCTCATCAGTACTGGAATAAAGAAGGAATAGCACATATATTTTAGAAGGGTATAAAAGTTTTAACTTAAAGAGAAATGGGAAAGTGAGAGAAAAGGATAAAGGAAGGACTCTTAGAAGAATGAGTAGATTAATAGAAGGGCAAGGAGACAGAGAAGGGACCTTGGGATTCTAAAAAGGGCTGCAAATTAGGAAGTCAATTGTCTGAAGTAAATTCAATGTTTGAGAATGGATATGTTAAAAAGAGAGGGAGAAGAAGGTAAACAGTTGTTATGGGTCAGAACTCTGAACTTGAAACAAAGGAAGCTTACAAGGTACTAAGTGGAATTGAGGAGACAATGTTATCTAGTTTAGCATGGTTCAGTATGATTGATTTAATCCTGCAACAAATAATGGTTTCCTAGTGATATAATGATTGGTTTATACCCAGTATAGAGCATATAAGCCAAGAGCCTCAGCTAGGTTGATTTGGAGAGATTCAGAGGGCAGAGAAGATAGGCGGAAACTCATGTTCTTGGAACCAAGGAGAGAGATATAGGCCTCTAAGAAAGCTAACCAGGCCTCAGGAAAGAAGACAAAACTTTGAAAGAGATAATAAAGGATTTGGACTTAACACCTGGCTACTCTTGTGGTGATTACTGAACTGAAATGAAGGCTGTTCTCAGAGACTCCAAGAAAACCAAATCAAGAGAACTTTACATTTTGGCATCTGAACAGGGACCAAGAACCTTCATCTATGACCCAGAAATTAGGATGAGTACAAGAAGGGAACTTTGTAAAGGGCTAAAGTAGTATTCCAGTTAAAAATGGGACAAATGTTTAGAAAGGAGATTTCTCCACAAAGAAAATTTGTCGAAAGCTTGGTTAAACTTATAAAAAACCAAGGTTTGATTGTGACTTGGGAACAGATCATTGAACTTTTAGAAACAGTACAGTACACATCTCCTTGGTTCTCTAAGGAAAAGGAATTAGATCTAGACGAGTGGAAATTAATAGATCAACTATGTGAATACTACAATGATAATGGACCTGAATCAATTTCCAAAGAAACACTTTATACATAAAACTTAATACAACTGGCTTTAAGAAATTGTATAAGTATTAGAATTAAAAAAAAGAAGAAAGAACAGGAGGGGTAGGATCCAGATAAACTAGGTGAAAAGGATGAAGAATCAGATAAGAATGGAGTTAAATACAATTCTGAGTGTGGTGCTTCACAGCAGAGCCATTAGGGCATTCCCTATCCCCTGACCTAGCTCCCTCAATTAATCCTTCATGTGTGAAAGGAGAAGGAGGAGAGGAAGGGGCAGTGACACAATCAGCATCACCTATGAAGCTGACAATACTACAAAAAGCATCAATTAAAGCTAAAAATAAAGGACAAGATATATCTGATTTTAAAACAGAAGTGTACCCTATGATTGAAGAATTTGACTCCAGGTAAACAAAGAGAAGATACACTCCTTTTGATCTGGAAAAAAATCAAAAATTTAAAAAAGACACTCTTTTTGGGTCTACATCGTCTTATGTTAAGATGATATTAGAGAATCTGGCTTATGAAATCTTAACCCCTAGTGATTGGAAATCTATAGCAAGGACATGTTTAGAACCTGGAATAAACTTGTGGCTTTTGGAGTATAATGAACTATACAGGATACAAGCCCATGAAATAGGCAAACTGGAGTTAATATACAAATCACCTTTGACCAACTAGTAGGTGAAGGTCAATATGCAGACAATTCAGCACAGATTAATTACCCCATAGCAGCATATGAGCAAATTGCTGCTGCTGCAATCAAAGCATGGGGCTCCCTCCCAGGAAAAGATGGAGGGGAAGCCTTCACAAAAATAGAGCAAGGTCCCAATGAACTTTTTGCTGATTTTGTGGGATATTTGCAAACAGCTGTCACAAGAACCATTGGAAAAAATGCAGCTACAAAAATTATAAGACAACTGGCTAAGGAAAATGCTAATGAGGTTTGCAGAAGAATTATATGGGTACTACACAAAGATGTTTCTTTAGAGGAAATGATAAGACGCTGTGCCATAGTGGGCACAAATGCTTATTATACCCAGGCTATGATGCAAAATATGGGAAGCAGGGTCCCTCTTGGCAAGGGACTTCGAGAAACTCATCGATGTTTTCAGTGTGGAAAAGTTGGGCATCTGAAATCCCAGTGTAGGCATAGAGTTAGAGAAGACAGGGTAAGAGAAGACCTAAAACCCTATGTCCAAAATGACTTCCACTGAGGCTTCCACTGGACCTCAGAAGGTAAACTGATGCAGGGAAATGAGAGGCAGGATCGAGATCCAAAACTTCAAACAAAAAACGGGTGGGGCATGATGGCAGCTGAGTTTACACCCAGAGAGTCTTTAGAAGCTCAATATTCTGATATGACAATCAGCCCAAAAGCAATCAGATGGCAGAAAGGGATTATATGATCAATCATCCCAAAAAGCAATCAGATGGGAGAAAAGGATTACAATTGGGGAGAATATAAGTTTTTTTTAACCCAACGGAAGGGCAGTGTCCAGTGTGAGCAGCTATACTACCTTTAGATAATTGCCAGGTGATGTGGAGAGAAAGTGGTAAATAGAAGGGACTAGATAGGTTAACTGCTTGGGACAAAGGGTTTGCTTTTATTTCTACAAAAGAAGGAATCAGATGGGTGCCAATGAGCACCTGGAGAGATACCAAAAAAGAGGAAAAAATCTCAAAACCAAGGAGAAGACCTAAGAAACATCTGACACTGAAAGAGCATGGCTGATGATGAGATTGTTACAGAACTTCAACACCAACAGAAATCACTGGATTTCCTGAGTTGAAAAATTGTTGATAAGACTGTTGCAGAATTTTAACACCAGCAGGAATCATTGGATTCCCTGAGACAAGATAAGACCGACACACGACTTCAAAATCTGCAGGAATCATTGGATTCTCTAACACATGATGAGACTATTGCAGGACTTCAGAAATTGCAGAACTCATTGGATTCCCTACACACATGAAGTAATGGATAATAGATTGGTTTTGGACTATTTCTAGGACTTATAGACATGTATAATTCCTTATGTTGATTCATGTTATTTGTTACATCACTACTAGCCTGTGTTACTATGTGCTTATGTAATTTATGTAATTATGTGTAATACTTTCCATATTGATATTATGCATACCTGTTTCAAGTGAGACTCTTTAGAAAAACTCACTCATCTAATTTGATTTCCCATTTCCCTTTGGCGTTTTCATTTCCTTTCCTGAGATGTCAGGGTGGGCATGATCATCTCCTTTTTGGAGGTTCTCACCTCCTTGAGAAGTCAGGGAGAGCATGACCCACTATGTTCTAAAAACAAAAGAAAGCGGGAGATGTTATGGGCCAGAACTCTGAACTTGAAACAAAAGATGCTTACAAGGTACTAAGTGCAATTGAGGATACAATGGTTATCTAGTTTAGCATGGTTGAGTATGATTGATTTAATCCTACAACAAATAATGGTATCCTAGTGATATAATGATTGATTTATACTCAGTGTAGAGCACATAAGCTAGGAGCCTCAGATAGGTTGATTCAGAGAGATCCAGAGAGCAGAAAAGACAGGCAGGAGCTCATGCTCTTGGAACCAAGGAGAGAGATATAGGCCTCTAAGAAAGCTAACCAGGCCTCAGGAAAGGAGACAAGACTTTGAAAAAGATAATAAAGGATTTGGACTTTAACACCTGGCTACTCTTGTGGTGATTACTGAACTGAAATGAAGGCTGCTCTCAGAGACCCCAAGAAAACCGAACCAAGAGAACATTACAAACAGTGAGGGAAAATAGGAAGGAAGCATCAAAATTTTGAATGTGAATGGTATTAACTCACCCATAAAATGGAAACAGCAGAATGAATTAAAAACTCAAATCCACCAATATGTTTTATACATTTAAAAAACATAAATACAAACAGTAAAAATAAAACACTAAAGTAGAATGTATTATACTTTAGTTGATGCAAAAAAAAAAAAGTATGGGTAGCAATCATCTCAGACAAAGTGAAAGCTAAAATAAGTTTAAAATAGATAAAAAGGGAAGCTATATATGATAAAAGGTGACATGGATTATGAACTAATCTATATAAAACCTATTTTCAACAAATACTGTAGCATCCAGATTTTTTTAATAGAAAAGCAGAAAGACAACAAAAGTATAATAGTGGGAGGTTTCAAACTATCCTTCTCAGAACTAAATAAATCTAGCCAAAAAAATAAGAAGTCAAATAGATGAATAGCCTTTTATATAAGCTAGATACAATAGCTATCTGGAGAGAACTGAATAGGACTAGAAAAAAAAAACATCTTTTTCTCAGTGATAGTGCATTTGCAAAAACTGATCATATGTAAGGGCACAAAAACTACATTTAAATGCAGAAAAAGCATATTAAATACATTCTTTTCAGATCACGTGACAAAATTTAATAAGGTTCTGTGAAACCACAGTTTAAAAATTAATTGGACAAGAATACTCCAAAAATAAGTAGATTAAAGCATGTCATAAAAACAATAATTTTGTTAGAGAATGACAATAATGAACCAACATATCAAAACCTTTGAGATATAGCAAAAAATAGTAATTGGAAATTTTTTTTCTATCTCTTAACTGCTCATATTAAATAAAACAGGAAAAGGCAAATAACGAATGCAATTTTTAAAAAAAATTTTATTTAATAATTACTTTATATTGACAGAATCCATGCCAGGGTAATTTTTTTTTTTACAACATTATCCTTTGCACTCGTTTCTGTTCCAATTTTTTTCCCCTCCCTCCCTCCACCCCCTCCCCTAGATGGCAAGCAGTCCTTTATATGTTGGATATGTTGCAGTATATCCTAGATACAATATATGTTTGCAGAACCGAACAGTTCTCTTGTTGCATAGGGAGAATTGAATTCAGAAGGTATAAATAACCCGGGAAGAAAAACAAAAATGCAGATAGTTCACATTCGTTTCCCAGTGTTCTTTCTTTGGGTGTAGCTGCTTTTGTCTGTCATTTATCAATTGAAACTCAGGTCTCTTTGTCAAAGAAATCCACTTCCATCAAAATATGTCCTCATACAATATCGTTGTCGAAGTGTATAATGATCTCCTGGTTCTGCTCATTTCACTTAGCATCAGTTCATGTAAGTCTCGCCAGTCCTCTCTGTATTCATCCTGCTGGTCATTTCTTACAGAACAATAATATTCCATAACATTCATATACCACAATTTACCCAGCCATTCTCCAATTGATGGGCATCCATTCATTTTCCAGTTTCTAGCCACTACAAATAGGGCTGCTACAAACATTTTGGCACATACAGGTCCCTTTCCCTTCTTTAGTATTTCTTTGGGATATAAGCCCAGTAGAAACACTGCTGGATCAAAGGGTATGCACAATTTGATAATTTTTTGGGCATAATTCCAGATTGCTCTCCAGAATGGTTGGATTCGTTCACAACTCCACCAACAATGCATTAGTGTCCCAGTTTTCCCGCATCCCCTCCAACAACGAATGCAATTTTTAAAAAGAAGGAAAAGAACAAACTTAAAATCCCCAATTAAATACCACATTTGAAATGCTAAAAATTAAAGATGAGATTAATAAAATTAAATGCAAAAAAACCATTAAAAATATGAAAAAGTAATACATCATTGATGATTGACTTTTAAAAAGATAGAAAATTAAACCAAATATCTAGTATCAAAAATGGAAAGGATGAATATACCAGTGGTGAAAATGAAATCAAAGTTCTTATTGGGAGTTATTTTGCCCAATTATATGCTACTTAACAATGTAAGTCAAATGAAAGAATACTTACAAAATTATAAGCTGTCTAAATTAACAGATAATAGAATTATTCAAATAAACTATTTTAGAAAAGGTGATTGAATAGACCATAAATGAGCCTTCTAAGAAAAAAGCATCTGGATCAGATGGATTTACAATAGAATTTTGTCAGACATTTTAAAACCAACTGATTCTATGGCTAAATAAATTATTTGTAATAATAAACAAAAGGAGTCTCCCCAAATTCCTTCTATGAAACAAATATGGTGCTGATTTCCTATATCAGGAAGGACAAAAAATTATAAAACAATTTCACTAATATGGATACAAAAATAAACACTTGCTAGGAGATGACAATATATCACAAAGAGTATACATTGCAAACCAAGAGGGCTTATTTCAAGAATACAGAGAAAAATTAGTAACATAATTCATTATATCATTAAAAAAAATAATAAAAATCATGATTTTATCAATAATTGCAGGAAAAACTTTTCACAAATTACAACTCATTCCCATTAAAAAAGATTTGAAAGCATAGATATAAATGTATTTTTCCTTAGAATTATAAGAACCATCTGCCAATAATCACCAGCAGGCATTATTTGTAGTGGGAATAAGCTAAAAGCCTTCCCAATAAGATTAGGAATAAAACAAGGATGTTCATTATCACAAATATTCAATATTGTGCTAGAAATGAAGACAAAAGAAAAAATGAAGAAAGCAAAGTTGAAGAATTAGAATGGGTAATGAGGTAATAAACCGATCCCTTTTTTGCAGACAATATGCTGATATATTTGGAACTAAAAATCTAGTTGGAAGAATTTTAGCAAAGAAGCAGGATATAAAATAAAACCCACATAAATCATTAGCATTTCTATGTATTATCAACAAAACCCAGCAAAAAGAGACAGTAAAAAATACCTCATCTAAAATAACCATGGATTGCATAAAATACTGGGAGTTATATTTGCTAAGACAAACCTAAGAATGACAGGAACATAATTTATTTTAATTTATGTAAATTAAAATGTTTGTGCAAATCAGATTTAAGTAATTAGAAATATATTGTTCGTGGATGGGCAAAGCCAATATATTAAAAATGACAATTTTACCTAAACTAACAAAATGAAATGCTATCCTAATTACCAAAAAAATTTTATTAAGCTACAAATATAAAAAAATTCATTTGCATGAACAAAATATCATAGAATGTCAAGAATTTTCTAAAGAATTAATGAGGAAAATGTAAAGGAAAGAGGTTTAGAATTACCAAAACTGTACTATAAGGTGGCAATTATCAAAACTATTTGATACTGGCTAAGTATAGAAAGATCAATCAGTGGAACAGATTATACACACAATACACAGTAGCAAATGATTATAGTAATCTTATATTTGGCAAATGTAAAGACTAAAGCTTTAGGGGTAATACACCATGTGGTTAAAAAAAACTCAAAGCACTTTGGCAGAAATTAGGGATAGACCAATATCTTACATTATTTATCAAGATACGGTCAAAATGGCTACATTTATAGAAAGGGAGATAAAAGTATTTTAGAAGAACATGGATTGGGAGGAGCCAAAATAGCAGAGAGGACACATGCTTCTTTCTGATTTTCTCCCAGGACCCTCAACTAATTAGCAAATACAGCCTTTGAATTAGTTCTAGACTGTCAGAATTCACGCATATTGGGAGTGCAACACATTACCAGCAGAAGATAATTTTGAAGATCGCCAGAAAAGGTCTGTTTTGATTGGGCATGGAGGGTGGTGGCCAGGCACAGGATGTCAGTATACACTGTGCAGACCCAGGGCGGGGTAGTGCAGACTCCTTGTGTTGGAGAATTTATGGGAAATATTCTACCACAGTGTTGGCTACTCTGCCCTGATTTCAAGCCTGTAAGTCAGCAGAGAAGTTTTTAAACATCCAACACAAACACAAAAGGTAAATAGTGAACCCCAAAGCCCTGGAGTCTCACAGGACCTGGCCACATGTACCCAGCACTGGGAGTGAGTTAGCATGATCCCAGTGCAACCACTGCTGCTCCACTGCCACTTGTAGAACAGCTTAGGAAATCTCCCTTGCCCTAAAAAGAAGACCTTAATTTTTTTTTAAATGAGAAAAAAGACAAAAGAGAAGTCTAACCATAGATAGTTTCTATGGTGAAAGAATAGAGCAGATTTCAAACCCTGTGGAGACTAAAAGCAGATCGTCTCCAGATGAAACCCCAAAGGGTGATATAACCTGATCCCTATCACACAAGGCTCTCCTAGAAGAAATTAAAAAGGATCTCGAAAAACAGAAGAAAAATGGGGAAAGGAAAGGAAAACTTTGCAAGAAGGTTTGGAAAAGGCATATAACTCATTAAAAGATAGATTTGACAAAATGAAAAAAGAAAACAACTCCCTAAAAAACAGAATTTGTGAAATGGAAAAGATAAACAACTCTCAGGAAAACAGAATTTGTGAAGTGAAAAAAAGAAAATAACTCCTTTAAAAAACAGAATTTGTGAAATGGAAAAAATCCATAGAACAAAGCACTTTATTTAAAAACTCATTTGTACAAAGTAAATAAAGAAAATAATTTACTAAAAATCAGAATTGGACAAATGGAAATAAATGACTGGATGAGACTGGATGAAAATCAAGGAAATTTTTTTTTAATGAAAAAATAGGAAAAAAAAAGTAAAATATCTACTTGGGAAAACAACTACCAGGAAAATAGATCTAGGTAAGACAATCTAAGGATTATTTGGCTCCCTGAAATACATGATAAAAAAAAGAGCATAGACACTGTTTTTCAGGAAATCATCAAAGAGAAATGCCCTGATATCATAGAATCACAAGGCAAAATAGCCATTGAAAGAATTCACTGAATACTTTCTGAAAGAGACCCCCAAAATTAAAAGTCCAAGGAATATTGTGGCTAAATTTCAGATCTATCAGACAAAGAAAAAAATATTACAAGCATCCAGAAAAAAAAAATTCAAATATCAAGGAGCCACAATAAGGATTACCCAGGATCTAGCATTTTCCACATTAAAGGATTGAAGGGCCTGGAATCTGATATTCTGAAAGGCAAAGGAACTTGGAATGCAGCCAAGAATAAACTACCTTGCTAAACTGAGCATTTTCTTCCAGAGAAGAAGATGAGCACTCAATGAAACAGGTGAATTCCATTTATTTCTGATAAAAAGACCAGAGCTAAACAAAAAATTTGACCTCCAAATATAGGACTCAACAGAAGCATAAAAAGGTAAAAAGAACTCTTGAAAACTGTATTTCTGTTATGGGTACACATAATGCATGTATAATTTGATTTTACTGTCATAATATTAAAAAGAAACTAAAGGGGGAAAAGGGATTGTACTAGAAAAAGGGAAAAGTAGAAGTAAAATGAGGGAAATTACTTCTCAGGAAGAGGCAAAGGAAATCATTACATTTGAGGGAAAGAAGGGATGGTGATGAATATTATGTGAATCTTACTCTCATCATATTTGGCTCAAAGAGAAAATATTACACATATTTGGTTTACAGAGAAGCTTCTCTCACTTTACTGAAAAGTGGGAGGGGAAAGGAGACAAGCAAAAGAGTAGGCTAAATAGAAGTGAAAACAGAAATAGTAGGGGGAGGAATAAGAAAAGGGGAGGGGCTCTAAAGGGTGAGGGCTGTTTGAAGCAAGTGGTGCTCAAAAGTTAAATACGGGGGAGGAGGGAAAGGGGAAAAAGAAAGAGAAAAGTATAATCTGGGGATAATAAAATGTCAGGAAATACAGAATTAATATTTTTAACTGTAAATGTGAATGGGGTGAACTCTCCCATAAAGCAGAGGCAGATAGCAGACTAGTTTAAAAGTCAGAATCCTACAATATGTTGTTTATAGAAAACACATTTAAAGCAGTGTGATACATACAGTGTAAAAGTAAAAGGCTAGAGCAGAATCTATTATGCTTCAGGTGAAGTTAAAAAAAAAAAAAAAGCAGGAATCCTGATCTCAGATCAAGCAAAAGCAAAAATTAATCTGAGATAAGGAAGGAAACTATATCTTGCTAAAGGGTACCATAGATATCAATACTAAATATATATGCACCAAGTGGTATGGCATCTAAAGTCCTAAAGGAGAAGTTAAGAGAACTGCAAGAAGAAAGAGACAGCAAAACTATAATAGTGGGAGATTTCACCCTTGCTCTCTCAGAACTAGATAAATCAAACCACAAAATAAATAAGAAGGAAATTAAAGGGGTAAATAGAATATTAGAAAAACTAGATATGATAGATCTTTGGAGAAAATTGAATGGAGATAGAAAGGAGTACACTTTTTTCTTGGTAGTTCGTGGAACTTATACAAAAATTTACCATATATTAGGACATAAGGACTTCAAAATCAAATGCAGAAAAACAGAAATAGTAAATGCATTTTTTTCAGATCATGATGCAATAAAAACTACATTCAACAAAAAGAATGATTGGGTGAAACAGCACATCATAGACACAATAAAAAATTTCATCCAAGAGAATGACAATAATGAGACAACATACCAAAATTTGTGGGATGCAGCCAAAGTGGTAATAGAGAAATTTTATATCTCCAGATGCTTACCTGTAGAGAAAGAGAAGATCAGTGAATTGGTCTTGCAACTAAAAAATCTAGAAAAGGATCAAATTAAAAATCCCCCAATCAATTACCAAACTTGAAATTCTAAAAATAAAAGGAGAGATTAATAAAATTGAAAGTAAAAAAAAATTTTGGATTAATAAATAAAACTTATTTTTATGAAAAAACCAACCAAATAGATAAACCTTTAGTAAATTTGATTTGGAAAAGGAAAGAGAAAAATCAAATTGTTAGTCTTTTAAAATGAAAAGGGAAAACTTTCCACCAATGAAGAGAAAATTCAAGCGATAATTAGGAGTTACATTGCCCAACTTTATGCCAATAAATTTGATAACCTAAGTGAAATGGAGCAATACCTACAAAAGTATAGATTGTCCACATTAACAGAGGGGGAAGTAAATTGCTTAAATAGTCCCTATTTCAGAAAAAGAAATAGAACAAGCTATTAATTAACTCCCTAAGTAAAAATCCCCAGGACCAGATGGATTTACATGTGAATTCTACCAAACATTTAAAGAACAATTAACTTCAATACTAGATAAACTATTTGAAAAAATAGGGAATGAAGGACTCCTACCAAATTCCTTTTATGACACAGACATGGTACTAATACCTAAACCATGTAGGATGAAAACAAAGAAAGAAAATTATAAACCAATCTCCCTAATGAATATTGATGCAAAAATCTTAAATAAAATATTAGCAAAGAGATTACAGAAAATCATCCCCAGGAAAATACACCATGATCAAATAGGATTTATACCAGGAATGCAGGGCTGGTTCAATTTTAGGAAAACTATTAGCATAATTGATTATATCAATAACCAAATTAACAAAAATTATATAATTATCTCAATAGATGCAGAAAAAGCATTTGGTAAAAATCCAATACCCATTCCTATTAAAAACACTGGAGAATATAGGAATAAATGGACTTTTCCTTAAAATAGTCAGTAGCATCTATGTAAAACCACCAGTAAGCATCTTATGTAATGGGGATAATCTGGAACCATTCCCAATAAGATCAGGGGTGAAACAAGATTGCCCACTATCACCATTACTATTCGATATTGTATTAGAAATGCTAGCTTTGGCAATAAGAGATGAAAAAGAGATTAAAGGAATTAGAATAGGAAATGAGGAAACCAAATTATCACTCTTTGCAGATGATATAATAGTAGAGAATCTCAGAGAATCAACTAAAAAGTTATTAGAAAAAATCCACAACTTTAGCAAAATTGCAGGATACAAAATAAATTTGCATACATCATCACTAACAAAATCCAACAGCAAGAGAGACAAAGAGAAATTCCATTTAAAATAACTGTTGATAGGATGAAATATTTCGGAATCTATCTGCCAAGGGAAACTAACTACATGAACAAAAGAACAAAATGCTTTCCACACAAATAAAGTCAGATCTAAACTATTGGAAAAATATCAAATGCTCTTAGATAGGTTGAGCAAATATAATAAAGATGACAATATTACCTAAACTATTTATTTAGTGCTATAGCAATCAGATTCCCAAAAATTATTTTAATGACCTAGAAAAGAAAAATAAAATTCATCTGGAAAAACAAAAGATCAAGAATTTCAGGGGAAATAATGAAAAAAAAAATCAAATGAAGATGGCCTAGATGTACCAGATCTAAAACTATATAGCAGCAGTCATCAAAACCATTTGGTACTGGCTAAGAAATAGACTAGTTGATCAGTGGAATAGGTTAGGTTCACAGGACAAAATAGTCAATGAATATAGCAATCTAGTGTTTGACAAACTCAAAGACCCCAGCTTTAGGGATAAGAATTCACTATTTGACAAAAACTACTGGGAAAATTAGAAAATAGTATGGCAGAAACTAGGCATTGAGACACATTTAACACCATATACCAAGATAAAGTCAAAATGCTTTATGATCTAGGATAAAGAATGATATTATAAATTAGAAGAATATATGATAGTTTACATCAGACCTCTGGAGGAGGAAGGAATTTATGACCAAAGAAGAATTAATTAGAGATCATTATTGATCATAAAATGGATAATTTGGATTATATTAAGTTAAAAAGTTTTTGTACAAGCAAAAGTAATGCAAACAAGATTAGAAGGGAAGCAATAAGCTGGGAAAACATTTTTACATTAAAAGGTTCTGATAAAGGCCTCATTTCCAAAATATATACTTGACCCAAATTTATAAGAAATCAAGCCATTCTCTAATTGATAAATGGTCCAAGGATATGAACCGACAACTTTCAGATGAAGAAATTCAAACTGTTTGCAGTCATATAAAAAGGTGCTCCAAATCACTATTGATCAGAGAAATGCAAATTAAGACAACTCTAAGATACTACTATACACCTCTCAGATTGTCTAAGATGACAGGAAAAGATAATAACAAATGTTGGAGAGGATGTGAGAAAATTGGAACATTGATACAATGATACATACCATTCTGGAGAGCAATTTGGAACTATGCTCAAAAAGTTATCAAACTATGAATACCCTTTGACTAGCAATGTTTCTATTGGGCTTATATCCCAAAGAGATCTTTTTTTTCTGTTGAAACTATCATTTTATTTATTTATTATATCTTTTTATTTACAAGATATATGCATGGGTAATTTTTCAGCATTGACCCTTGCAAAACCTTCTATTCCAACTTTCCCTCTACTTACCCCCACTCCCTTCCCCAGATGGCAGGTAGACCATTACATGTTAAATATGTTAAAATATATGTTAAATACAATATAGGTATTCATATCCATACAGTTATTTTGCTGCACAAGAAAAATCAGACTTAGAAATAAAGTAAAATTAACCTGAGAAGGAAATCGAAAATGCAAGCGGACAAAAACAGAGGGAGTCGAAATGCTATGTTGTGGTTCTCATTCAATTCCCAGAGTTCTTTCACTGGGTATAGCTGATTCTCTTCATTATTGAACAAATGGAACTGATTTGATTCACCTCATTGTTGAAGAGAGCCACATATATTAGAATTGATCATCATAGAGTATTGTTGTTGAAGTATATAATGATCTCCTGGTCCTGCTCATTTCACTCAGCATCAGTTCATGTAAGTTTCTCCAGGCCTTTCTGAAATCCTCCTGCTGGTCATTTCTTACAGAACAATAATATTCCATAATATTCATATGCCACAATTTATTCAGCTATTCTCCAATTGATGGGCATCCACTCAGTTTCAAGTTTCTGGCCACTACAAAAAGAGCTGCCACAAACACTTTTGCACATACAGGTCCCTTTCCCTTCTTTAACATCTCTTTGTGATATGAGCCCTGTAGTAAAACTGCTGGATCAAAGGGTATGCACAGTTTGATAAATTTTTCAGCATAGTTCAAAATTGCTCTACAGAATGGCTGGATACATTCACAATTCCACCAACAATGTATCAGTGTCCCAGTTTTCCCATATCCCCTCCAACATTCAGCATTACCTTTTCCTGTCATCCTAGCGAATCTGAGAGGTGTGTGGTGGTTGTTTTAATTTGCATTTCTCTGATTAATAATGGCTTGGAGCATCTTTTCATATGGCTAGAAATGGTTTTAATTCCTTCATCCAAAAATTATCTGTTCATATCCTTTGACCATTCATCAATTGAAGAATGGCTTGATATTTTATAAATTGGAATCAGTTCTTTATATATTTTGGAAATGAGGCCTTTATCAGAACCTTTGACTGTAAAAAATGTTTTCCCAGTTTATTGCATCCCTTCTAATCTTGTCTGCATTAGTTTTGTTTGTACAAAAGCTTTTTTAACTTGATACAATCAAAATTTTCTATTTTGTGATCAATAATGATCTCTAGTTCTTTGGTCACAAATTCCTTTCTCTTCACAGGTCTGAGAGATAAACTATTCTATGTTCTTATAATTTATTTATAATCTCCTTTTTAATGCTTAGATCATGAACCCATTTTGACCTAATCTTGGTGTATGGTGTTAAGTGTGGGTAAATGCCTCGTTTCTCCCATATTAATTTCCAAATTTCCCAGCAGTTTTTGTCAAATAGTGAATTCTTATCCCCAAAGCTGGGGTCTTTGGGTTTGTCAAACACTAGATTATTAAAGTTATTGACTATTTTGTCCTGTGAACCTCATCTATTTCACTGATCAACTAGTTTATTTCTTAGCCAATACTAAATGGTCTTGGTGACCGCTGCTTTATAATATAGTTTTAGATCAGGTACAGGTAGGTCACCTTCATTTGATTTGTAGTGGCTAGAAACTGAAAACTGAATGTATGCCCATCAATTGGAGAATGGCTGAATAAATTATGGTATATGAATGTTATGGAATATTATTGTTCTGTAAGGAATGACCTTACAATATGATTTCAGAGAGGCCTGGAGAAACTTATATGAACTTATGCTAAGTGAAATGAGCAGAACTAGGAGATCATTATACACGGCAACAACAAGAGTATATGATAATCAATTCTGATAGACATGGCTCTCTTCAACAAAGAGTTGTTTCAAACCAGTTCCACTTGTTCAGTGATAAAGAGAGCCATCTACACCCAGAGAGAAAACCATGGGAACTGGGTGTGGACCACAACATAGCATTTTCACTCTTTCTGTTATTTTTTGCTTGCATTTATGTTTTCCTTCTTAGATTTTTTTTCTTTCTAAATCTAATTTTTCTTGTGCAGCAAGATAACTATATAAACATATATACATATATTGGATTTAACATATATTTTAACATATTTAACATGTATTGAACTACCTGCCATCTTGGGGGGGGGGGGGGAAGGAGAGGAAAATTTGGACCAGAAAGTTTTGCAAAGGTCAATGTTGAAAAAATTACACATGCATATGTTTTATAAATAAAAAGCTATAATTTTAAAAAGAATATAGCACATTCTATATATTTCTTTCAAAACTGCACTGTTTATATTTTCTTATAAATGTCCTTTTACTTTCTGCATATTTTTACACATATTACAATGACTTTTTGTGTATTATTACTATTACTATTTAAAAATTATGAGAAGCAAAAAGGAAGCAAGTGTAACAAAAAAAACCCAAAAAACAAATAAATCTACATAGTGGGCATCCAGAAAAAAAAAAGAACATGGACCATATTATGTATCAGTCTTATAGATAGAAAAATCATGAATGAATGCTAGGAAATATGAGATATAAAATGCATAATTTTGATTACATTAAAAAATGTACAAATAAAACCAATTAGCTGAGTTTAGGGGGAAAGCAAAAAATTAGAGATTTTATAGACAGTTTTTTGGATAATGGTCTCATATCTCAAATACTCAGAAGATCTTTGTCAAATTTATAAGAATATCAATCATTCCCCACTGATACATGATCAAAGTATATGAATAAGCAGTTTTTCAATGAAGTCAAAGCTATGTATAGTCATAGTCATCGGGAGAATATGCTCTGGATTATTATTGATTAGAGAAGTACACATTAAAACAGCTTTGAGATATCATTTCACACCTATAAGATTGGCTAAAATGATAAGGAAAATGACAGATATTGGAAGGGATATGGAAAAACTAGGACACTAATAAATTGTTGGTGCAACTATGAACTGATCTAACCGATTTGGATAGCAATCTGGAATTATACCCAAAGAGTTAACAACTCATATATACCCTTTGATCTTTCCTTACCACTATCCTTACCACTATTTGGTTTGCTTTCTAATATCAGTGAAAAAAGGAAAGAATTTACATGTTTTAAAATATCTATAGCAACTGTCTTTGTGGTGGCGAGGAACTGGAAATTGAGGGGATGCCCATCAACTGGGAAATAGCTAAACAAGTTGTGGCATATGATTGTGATGGAATACTACTGTGCTGTAAGAATTTTAGAAAAAACATGAAAAGACTTGCATGAAATAATGAAGAATGAAATGGGTGGGGAGAGAGGGAGACAGGGAAATAGTTTCAAACTTAAAATATAACTTCCCAAAATTTAGTATCTATTTTTCAAGCATTCACAACTTCATCTAAATCATCAATATATAAATATATAATTAGGCAAAATAATTCCCAATAATTTCCTTTATTTCTTTTCCAATTATAATTTTTTTTTCATTTTTGCTTCCAAAAATTGGTTTTCCTTTTTTTTTTAATCAAATTGATAGATTTTAAATTATTTTTTCAAAAAGAAACTATATCTTTATCAATTCAATGCCATGTGGGGGTTTTACTTTTGATTTTATTAATCTCTTTAATTTTCAGCAATCCTACAATCTTACTTAACATTGGGGTCTTTTAGTTATCATTTGAGCTTTTAGCTTTTTAGTTGTGATCCCAGTTCATTGATTTGTTCTCTCTTTTATTAGTCTAAAATATTTAGACATATAAGTTTTCCTCTAAAAATTTGCATTAAGTGGCCCCTAGGTATTAGTATGGTTGTCTCAATATTGCTATTTTATTTCATGAAATTTTCCATTTTTTCTTCAATTTTGTTCTTTCATACACCAATATCTTAGACTTTTGTTTAGTTTCCAATTACTTTAAATTTTTTTTCCTCAAAGCCCCTTTATTGGATATAATTTTTTTTGTTTTGCAATCAGTATTGATGTGTTTGGTCTTTTTGTTTTGCTACATTTTTCTATTTTAAAAAATGATATCCTCGTGTATTGGTTGCTTTTCCATTGTTCTGGATAAGATGATTAGATTTGTTATTGAATGAAAAAAAAAAAACCTTGCTGGATTTGGTAAACAAAAACCTCATTTTAAAAGGTTTCCTCCAATAAGGATTCTCATCTTATGTTAAAATCATAGAAAATTCTTCCAAAAATGTAACAAAGATAACTATTTGACAGCCATCCGTTTATTCATATGAAGGGATTCTTGCTACCATCATGTCAGACATACTAGCAAAGGAACCAAAAGGAAAATGAATCCTAGATAGATGTTAGGTTTGCCAAGATGATACTACTATTTTCAGAAGATATTGTATATATAATTACATAATTTACTGAAGCACTCAATCTAAAATAGACACAGATAAAGAGCTGTTCCAAAATTATATGCATGAATATATGAATGTATGTACATGTGTGTATGCAGAGGCATACATTGGATATATAAATATACTTTTGTCTGTGCACATATACATTTCTAGACATTTGTGCATATCTGTGGAGGCTATGCATGTATATATCACATACATACATATAGGCCACATGTGACAAACACGATGTATGTGTGTATCAGTTTGCAGGGTAGCAATACCTTAAGGCCAGAACTGAATAGAAAAGTGACTTGAAAAAATGATCCATCTTTTAACAGTATTATTGTGGTTATAGGGCAGCTAAGTGGTACAATTGAGAGAGCAGTGGACTTGAAGAGAGGAAAACTCATCTTCCTGAGTTCAAATCTGGCCTTAAATACTTACTACCCATGTGACCCTAGGCAAATTACTTAACCCTGTTTGCCTCAGTTTCCTCATCTGTAAAATGAGCTGGAATAGGAAATGGCAAATGTTCATATTTTTGCCAAGAAAACCCCAAATAAAATCACAAAGGGGGAAGAAGGAATAATGAGTTGTTTCTATTAATGCATTAATAATGAGACTAAACATGTTGAGGATGTAAAAGAAATACTGAAGATGGGAAACAGGAAAAAACCTTTATTTCTCTATAATTCAAAGAACTACTTTTAAAAAGACATGCACTTACAAGGAAAGTATCAGCTAGAGAAATTCTAACTTATTTTCTCTCTTTTTTTCAGATTACTTTGGAAATGGTTTGATAAAAATGTACAACAATATTATGCTTTATTTCAAAATTGATGTTACAGATGTATCACTGCTACATAAATGGGTTAATGAAAATGAGAATACAGTAATTTTAATTAACACTGATGGGGAAATATTTCTTACAAATCTTAATTACGGTTTAGCAAAAGTGTCAGAATATCCATTAATGTTGGAGTTATATAGTTCAATTTATACAGAAGTGATTAGTTGTCCATATTTGTTGTTTGAGAGCAGTATTTATTTACGTGATATACGTATGGACAAGAGAGATGAACTGACATTTTGGTCGCAAATAGTCTATCCTGAGAATTATGGTGTATATTCTATTGTGGAAATGAATGGACCAGAAATATTAAAGCAGGAGAGAAATGTTGACTATGAAACAGCCTTGGGAATCTGCACTAAAAATCTGGTAAGTTAAATTCAAATCTTTCAAATGTCTATCCTCATATTCTTCAACTAGAAAAATGTGATTTAATATTATCATTTAATAGTTTTTAAAATCATATCATATATATGTATATATTTATGTATATGAATAGCTTGAGAAAGTTGTTTTTTTTTCCATTTACTCAACAAATTTCATAATATTGTGGGAAGCATCATACCTAACTGTGATATTCATCTACTATCTTTACTTTGACTTATATGCTATTAAACAAAGCTGGAGAAAAGTCACAAAATAGTGCTAGGTCCATTTTAAGTTTATTTTACATAATTTCATGTGGGCCCTCACTGTGCAAGGTACCTCTTTTATATTATCAATTCACTATCCCCTCACCACAGCAACTCTTTCAGATCTTTTCATCCTTCCTCAAATTCCTCACAGCTTCTTCTCTCTTCTTCCCACCCATATTGCTGTGATAAAGTTTTTCTGGGGATTATTAAATAGGTATTGCTGCCCATTAGCAAATCAACACATAGAGAAAGGTTTTATTTACAATATAAATATATTTTTGATACTGTAGATATGACAGTGTAGTTTTTCTATCAAAGTTCAGGGTGTAGACTCATCTCTATTTTAAAAAAAAGTCAGAAAACCCAAAGCATCACTTTCAGGAAATATATAAAATGTGACGCAGCATAGAAAAACAGAATTTTACAGAAAAAAAAGAGAAAAAAAAAAACCAGGTCAGGAAACAAGTGACAAAAGGAGAAAGATATCAACATCTCCCTACTAGCTAAAGCTTTAATTTTCCTCACCTTAATTCTGCAGATGTGACCTTTGAATTTTTAGGAACAATGTCTGGAAATTCAAAATAGAGCCTGGGCAATGTCCTCTGGAAAGAAGCTTAAGCCAGAAATTCTCTTGCTTGTGCACAAAAAGTCCAATTTAGCTTGACCATAAAGTACATAAAGAGATATAGTGACAATCCTGGATGTGTAGATTGTGTGGGTTGCAAAGGGCTTAATTGACAATTGGAAGAATTTGTATTTGTTCCTAGAAGTAATATAAAGCCAGTGCAAGGCCCTTCCTTTGAAGGAATGGACCTTTGTAACTTGTAATACAAAATAGAACATATATATATATATATATGAAAAGTTTAAGTAAAATGATGTGATAGTTTTAGAGAGCCCATGACCTTCCAGAAAGTTAGAAATTTATCCATAGATGATGCCACATCCAGAAATGAACTTAGTGTTGAGTGCTTCATATCAACCACTTCATTGGCTGGGCACAGGGAATCCACAGAGACTGCACAGGCCCAAAGCCTGGCAATGTTATAGGAGTGCATGCACAAGAGCTGCAGAAGTACCAGCAGGAAGCAAGGCATGTTGTTGTTGATAGGTTCCAGAGATAAACATTCCAGTATGAAGACTTTTAGGATGAGAGAATTAGCATTTTGGAAAGATTTATCATTTATCAAACAAAAAAACTAAAAGGATTGTTACCATCTGGGCTGTTAGATATTGAAAAATATAGGGACCCCATGGAAAAATCATAGAAATGAAGGTGGCCTATCTTTTCTTTATGCTTCACTATCCTTTATCTCACTCTCTGTCCCAATATCCCCATCACCTAATTTAAAAAAAAAAATCCTCTCGTAACAGAAAAACAAAGTAAAATAATTGTGCACATTGGACATGTCTAAAAGAGTACATCTCATTTTGTGCTTCTAGTCAATTACCTCACAAGAGGTGAGTAGCCTACTATAACATCACTTTTCAAGATTGTGGTTGGTTATGTCATTGATCAGAATTACTAGATCTTTCTAATCTGTTTTTCATTGCAATACCATAATCATCATATAAGTTGTCTCTGTTTTGCTCACTTTATTCTGCATAAGTTCATACAAGTCTTCTCAGGTTTTTCTGTATTTGTTTTGTCATTTCTTATGGAATCACAATAATAATTCACTACATTCATATGACATAATTCTTCCTGAAATAATAGGCACCCTCTTCCTTGCATTACATTTCACAAAAAGTACAGCTATGGATATTTTTGTCCATATGATCCATTTGAAGCATTTGAAGTTATATGAAGCATATAACTAATAGTGTGATGACAGAATCAAAGAGTTCACAGAGTAGTGAATTTTAGGATATAGTTCTAATAGCTTTCTTTTTTTCCTATTATTTATTTATTTATTTGTCGAGGCTAAGTAGGTTAAGTGACTTGCCCAGGGTCACACAGCTAGGAAGTGTTAAGTGTCTGATACCAGATTTGAACTCAGGTCCTCCTGACTTAAGTGCTGGTACTCTATCCACTGTGCCACTTAGCTGCCCTAATAGCTTTCTTTAAAAAAATTTTTTTTTATTTTTATTTTCCCCAGTTACATGTAAAAAACACATTTTGGGTTGTTTTTGATTCTATATGTACATTCATGTTTTTTACATATTTCCTTATGAATTATGTTGGGAGAGAAAAATCAGAATAAAAGGGAAAAAACACGAGAGAGAAAAAAAGGAAGGTAAAGGAGAGAAAAATGAACATAGTTTTGATTTACATTCAGTCTCCCCCATAGTTCTCTGTATATATGCATGGTGCTTTCCATCCAGAATTTATTGGCATTGCCTTGAATCACTGAACTATTGAAAAGAACCAAGTCTGTCATAGTTGATCATTGAACAATCTTGCTGTTCCTGTGTACAATGTTTTCCTGGATCTGCTTGTTTCACTCACCAGTTCATGTATATCTTTGCAGGCTTTTCTAAAATCAGCATGCTCATCATTTTTTATAGAAAAATAATATTACTACTTTCATATAACACAGTTTATTCAGCCATTTCCCAATTGATGGGCATCTACTCATTTTCCAATTCTTTGCCACCACAAAAAGAGCTGCTACCAACATTTTTGCACATGTGGATCCTTTTTCCTCTTTAATGATTTCTTTGAAATATAAACCCTGTAAAGGCACGACTGAGTCAGAGTATGTACATTTTGATAGCTCTTTGGGCATAGTTCCAAATTGCTCTCCAGAGTGATTAGATCATTTCACAACTTCACCAACAATGCATTAGTGTCCCAGTTTTCTCACATCCCCTCCAACATTTAACATTATCTTTTCCTGTCATCTTAGTTAATCTGAGAGGTTATGGTTTTAGATAAATCCTACTTTTCATTTTAAGGAAAACTCCATTTATCCCTATGCTCTCTATTATTTTTAATAAGAATGTATTTAGTAAAAAGTTTTTTTCTGCATCTATTGGGATTATCATATGATTTCTGTTAGTTTTGTTGTTCATATGGTTAATTATGATGACAATGCTTAAATGGCTTCTGCTTATCCAGTACATATTATTAGGATGTGAATTTTGTTTAATAATGATACAATTTGTAAATTGTGCTCCTTTGATCTTTGGTATAATTTGCATGTGACATCTAAGTTCCTCTTTGCAATCTCTCCTACTATTGTTTCTTATGAACTTACATATTTATATAAACTTACTAACATTGGTAAAAGTGAGAAGAAGGCATGGAGGGGAACCAGAACAAGAAACAATTTTAACATACTAATCTAGACTACAATGATCACAGAGAAGTGTGACTTCTCTCTCCTAGGCATCTATCCTTAGACTTATATCACTGAACATTTTTGGATCAATATCTTGGATAAAGGGATAGATGGCATGCTTGTCAGATTTGCAGAAAACACAAAGCAAAGAAAGAAAGCTGCCACATTGGATGATAAAAGAATTCAGAAAAAAAAACTGACAAACTAGAAAAATGGACCAATGCAATTAAAAGAAAATTTAATTGAGGATACTATAAAGACTTACATTTTAACTCAAAAAATCTTCAGAAATGGGAAATGGATAATATATTGCTAGAAAATAGTTCCTGCAAACCAAAAAAGTTCTGAGGGCTTTAGTAAACTAGAAGTTCAGTATGAATTAACATGGCAACCACATAACCTAATGTGATTTTTTTTTTGGGGGGGGAGGGTTCTGCTGCACCCTGGAAGATCATGCTCAGTTCTGGGCATAATATTTCCAAAAAACACTGATAAACTGCAGGGGATCCAAAAGATACCAATGAGGATGGTTGGCATTCCTCAAGAACATGTTATATGAGGTTGTTTTAATGAACCAAGAATGTTAAAACTCAAAAAGTAGAAAAAATTTAAGGGGGATAAGATAGTTGCCTTTACAGATTTGAAGGGCCATTCTCTCACTTCATAGAATCACTGGTTATTCTCAAGAATCAGTTGAAATATCACCTTTCATAAGAGGTTTTTCCAACAGTTAGGATAATAGTTCATGGGGACAAAAGAATCAAGTAAGGGTTTTTTGAAGATGGGAGAGACATGGGAAAATCTATAGACAACAGGGAAGAAATTAGTGCCAAGGAAAGATTGAAGATTAATGACAGTATGGGAATTACAAAGGAGGAAATCTGTTGGATGAGTTGAGATGGGTTGGCATTCATCCATCTACTATTCAGGTAGAATTTGCCTTGGTAAAGAGTAAGACCATGAGAAAAGGGTGAAAGAAAAGATAGTACCAGAAAGCATCTGACTGATAAGAGACAAAGAAGAAGAGAGAGTTCCTAAGAATGGTCCCAAATTTTTCTGTAAAATGTAAGTCAAGGTTTTCAGGTGAGAGAAGGAGAAAAAAAGAAACCATTAGATATTTGAGGGGGAATAAAAAAGTTTGGAAGATTCAATGTGAAGCATAGAATAGGGAATTTATAGATATATCGTTATAGTTTATAGAGATATATAGAAGAATTGCTTAGCAGCAGTGAGGAATTAGTTTAGTTCCTGTGACAAATTTGCAGTGGACCCAGTCAGAGAGGTTACATGATTGCATTTTGGAGGAGTGCTCTACTATCTTAGAAGTTACTATCTCTCCGGAGATTTCTGATTCCCAGTTAGGATCTACCTGATCTTTTTCAGTTCCTTTGATTCCAGAATTTAAGTACTTGCCCTAATTCCTTTCTACATGGGAATGCTACATTCAGCAGCATTCTGTTTGTTTACTCTTAGTAAACATAAAAAAAGTTATAGAAATCCAGTCTGTACCTAAAGAAACTGATACTGGCCTGAGCATTCTTCCTTAGTACACTATTTTTTTTCTTTTTCCTGTTTGGCTCCTCACTTTTTGATGCATACACACACACACATACACACACACACACACACACATAAAGTCTTTTAGACTTTATGGCAGATGACATTTTCTATGAGTTTTCCTGGAATGTAGAATAGGAAACTCCCACAAGTTAAGTTTCATTTAACTTACAGAATTTCCATGAGAAAACTTCTTTCTAAACTTTAATGTGCTATATAAATGAGTAATAATAGCACTATTAGTATAATCATTTATACCTACATAAAAATAAAGATTAAATAGAACCACCATACTTAAGGTCTTCACTACCTTGTTTTGTGTGGCCAGGAGCAGAGAGCTTTGGTTTTAGAGTTTGAGAGTACCCATTTCACCTGACTTACATGAATATTTTTTCTTCTTTTTTAGACAGTGACACTTTATCAGAGGGTTGATTATGAAGCCGTAAATAATTACAGCCAACTCCAGTAAGTATAATTTATTTTTTAAAAAATCTAGGTGTATTTATTAGCCTTAGCTTAAACATACCATTTATATTTTTGAAATATCAACTACAAACATAATTTGATTGAGGTAATACTTATTACCTTGCCCTGGCCAAACCTCATATGATCTTTTTCATGTTTGCATTTTGTCTTTTTTTTTAAATTAGGAGTAGTAATCAATTGACTCTTTGATTCTTTATAATTAAGGCACTAGAATACTAAGGGGAAAGCATGAAGAAGACATCAGAAGTCATTCATCTAAAGAAGGAGTGACATTTGGGAGTATTTTTAAATTAACTAAATTTACAATTGCATTTCTTGAAAACAAATTCTAAACCTTGAATAATCATTGGAAACCTCATGTGAGCCCTTTCTAGATATCTTCTATAAAAAGCAATATGAACAAAGTCAAGAAAGGATCTGTCACTATTGGGATTTAGAAATTGAATCCCAGAATTTTGTTGGGTTTCTAGGCTAGTGTCATGAGGTTTCTCAAAAGAATTGGCAGGCTTGGACCATTTCCAGTTCAAGAATTATGCTGTTCACAGCAAGCTAAATTCTAAAAGAGAAAATAGCAAAGTAGTGGGGAATATATTTATAGTATAATATAGTATTTATAGAGGAAAACAATTTTCCAGTTTGGAGATTTGTTTAGATTAGGGTACTAAGTTTGAGTTTCCTTAATTTCAAAGAAAGCCTTTGATTTGTTAATTTTATAAAGATTGCTGATAAACTTAAGGATTCAATTCCTGGATTCTACTTACATGCTGATTTTAAGGCTTGGAAGTTAGTTAGAATTGGAGCTAGCCATTTTTCTTCCAGAGCCATTATTACTTTCCATCCAATCTAAATGATTCAGACAACCTAGAGCCAAGGTACACTATCTCTGAAATTATAATCAAATCATTTTCCCTTCAAACAGTATTCCTGAAATTTCATTAACATCATCACCATAGAGTAGATGGGATGAAAGAAGATGTTGACCTTAGAAATTCATATAAGATAGTAACCATATAGTTTACCTCCTGGGGAAGGGATCTCATCCCAGTGCTATCTCACTTCCTAAGTCATTACTTCACAGTTTTTGGAAAATAGACCCTCCTGGAGAAGCAAGTTACTTCATACTCTGCTGTTAATTTTTATCACTATTCCCAAGCAGCTTCTCATATAATGTTAAGAGGTTGGGTCCCTCTATCTTTCTGAATATTTATTTTATACTGAATACAGAATAAGATGCAGTATAACACAGGGGAGAGGGAACTGGCCTTAGGGAGTTGGACAACCTAAATTCAAGTCCTGGCTTGTGATCCTGGGCCAATCATTTATCTTCTCAATGTCCTAGGAAATTCTCTTAAGACTTTGGCCCTTAAGATTTTATTAGCTCTTGGCTGAGGCATTATATTGTTTTAAAAAAAATTTGGACCAGCAACCCCTCCCTTATACTCCCACCCTAAAATTACATAGGAAAGATGATTTATCTGCAGTTACTTAGATCAGAGATATCTCCAATTGGTGAAACTACAGAAAAACTTTTAAAAAGGAAATATTCTAAAAAGAGATACTTAAAAAATATACATCCTTCCTTCCTTCCTTTCTTCCTTCCTTTCTTCTCCCTTTTCATTTATTCTGTCTGTACCATAAACTTCTCTAAGCAAGATGGTTCTGAAGAAAAAGTAAGGGTGGTGACTTTTCACAGCCCACCCTCAGTTAAATCCAAGTCACTTGCATATCATGACATCACTTATGTGACAAAGACAAACAACCACCACCAAAGTATATAAGTAGTCAAAAGATGAGAGAATCCTTAAAGTACCTCTCCAGTCCATAGCTAGCTCAACAGTAACACTGCCACCACTACCACTCCCCAAGTCTTTAGAATTTCCCCTGGTAAATTACTCATACCATGTGTATAGCATTTTACACTTGCTAGTAAGTGTTAAGTCTATACCTTTACAAAGAGATAAGATTATTAATTAGATGACTTTCTGTCCTGTGCTTTAATGATAATATAAATGCATTCTTTTTCTTAGAGATGAAAACATGGGTCATGTGATGATCCAACTGCGACCTAGTCAATCTGCAAAAACATGTCCATTATCTAATCAGGTAACTTTCATAGGTATAAAAATTGATAACTCACATTATTTATGTGCTCTTCTCAAAGTGTTGTATAGTACTCAAGTGGGTTTTTTTGACTAATCATTGTATATGAAAAAAAAAGTTGTAAATTTAGATTTCTGCTTTTGAATGGAATTGATAGTGCAATTTTTTTTTTTTGGGGGGGGGGGAAGCAATCAGGGTTAAGTGAGTTGGCTAGGAACACACAGTAAAGAAGTATCTGAGGCTGGATTTCAGTGCAGGTCTTTCTGACTCCAGGGCTGACACTCTTTCCACTGCCCCATCTAGCTGTCCCAAAACAATCATTTCTAAAGGACACAAAGAGACGGTGTGGAATTACAAAGAATGGAAATGTGTCCAGAAATGCCAGGAAAATGTGAGACTAAATAAGAACAAATAAATATTCATTGATTGAAGGACGCCCCCAACCATCTCTGTCATTTCCTGACTGTTGGAATCTTTACAAACTGCTAACTCATTAGAGTTGATAGATTATTGATCTGATCTTACAAGATGTTTTGGGTCAGAACCTGAAACAAGGTACTAAGTAGAACTAATTAATACAATGCTTGTATTCACATCTTTACTCATTGGAGTTCACAAGTATGCCAGATTCACAAAGTAAACTTTGTAACTTTGTGAATTCACACCTCCCTTGAAGCTCTTAGGTCCAGAGAGCACTATGGGAGAAACCCATAATCCCTCTCTCTCGTATACCATAATTCCTCTCTCTCGTATAAAAGAGACAGACAGAGGCTCTCGGTCAGATTTCAGCTGAATTACGCCAGAAGCCCTCTCTCCGAGGCAAGAGAGATCCATTCCATTTTTCCACTTGGCTGGCTGGAGGCTGAAGAAAGCAGAGGCAGGGGCTGAAGGACAAAATCTTTGGATTTGGAGACATTTGGAGGGAGCTCTTGGAACCAAGCAGAAAGATAGGCCTCCAAGAGTCTAGCTATCCGGGCCCAAGGTAAAAAGACAAGATTTGGAAGGAGAAATAAACGTTTGTATTTTTACCAGCTGGCTGCATTTGGGGTAATTATTGATCTGAACTGATATTAAGGCTGCCTCCAAGAAAACCTCCCCCGAGAAACCTACCCTCTCCCCCAGAGAGAACTATTCTACTTATTATAAAAGAAGAAGATCACCACACCCGACCACTGATGCCAAAGGAGTCAGACAATACATGATGTCAGAAGCCATACCTATTGCCCTATCATTTTAACACTTTCATTTATTTTCATACTTTCAGCCCTACACATACCTGATAGGACTTTCTTTTCTTTGATAAGTTCCTCTACTGTGAAACATAAATAAGGTTTCAAAGTTGCTGTAGGATAAGTCTTCCACAATCTCACCTGCAGTCAATTTTCATCAGCGGCTGCCACCCTGACAACATGACTTACATAAACTTGGCTTACAATTCCTTTGTGCCCTCCACTCAGACACATTTAAATGAGCAGACACTCACTAACAGCAAGGTTACCTTGCACTTAGAGAAAACACATGTGCTGCTGGACAGAAGACAGAAACATCCATACCTTCTTAGTGAGAACTAAGGACACAGAAAGAAAGAGAACAGAAGCAGCACAGAAGCTTGCAAAGATAAGGGAATTGTAGACATACAAGGAAAAAGGGGAAGAGAAGCAATGTTAACTCATTTATACCTCTTTTTAAGGCTCACACAATGATTTATTCATAAAAACCTATTGAGGTTGACAAAATAAATACCTTGTAAACTCCTAAATTGGAAGAAACCCCAAGTTCAAAAAGAAGTTCTGAAATGAGCCAGATCAATCATGGTTTACAAAGATTATTACTGTATTTATTGCCTAAGAAGAAGCTTGCAAGCTAGAGCAGAGATGATTTCTCAGGTCTTCAAAGTGAAATGGGAATAGCATGAGGTATACATACATATTTGGGACTTTTTGGAAGTATTTATGACTAAGTGGGAGTTAAGGGAGAAACACAAAAACTTGGAAGAAATGGGAGGTCTAAGGAGAAGATATCTGCAAACACTCTTTAGATAAGTCAGAAAGCAAGACATCTGGTCAACAATTGCATGCACCACCAAGTTCAGTTAAAGTTTATTTTGCAAAGGACCACTAGTATTTGGCTAGTTGTTGTGCTACTCCATCAGTTCACAAAATGGGATGCTCCAGCATATTTAATTGGGAAGTGCAAGCATTATAGAACTTGTGTCCATAAGGTGAATGACACAAGTGCTATTCCTAGTTTTCAGCTATAAAAACAGGTTTGCTGAGCTTAAGTGATTCAGTCATAATCACACAGGTAAGCAATATCAATCAATCATTCAAGCAGCAATTAACCACAACTATGTGCCAGGGCATAGATATACAGAGACAAAAAGGAAACAGACCTTGATCTCATGGATCTTCCATTCTACCAAAGGAAAATGCATGTACACATTTATGTATTTATACATATGTGTATTTATATATATGCATATGTATGTATTTGCAAAATATTTCTGAAACTACCTCTCCTTTATGCTGTGTATATCATATATATATATATATATATATATAATTGCATGTTGTCTTTTCCCCCCAAAGAATTTGAGCTCCTTGAGAATAGAAACTGTCTTCTTTTGCCTTTATATCCCCAGGATTTATTAGAGAGACTAGTACATAAATACTTAATAAATGTTTTTTGCTTGATTAACTATCAATGAAATGTTGATGTGAGAGGGAGGTATTAACTACCAGAGAAATCAAATTGTCTTTGCCAATTAGATAATTTTGGAAAACAAAGTTTCTGGTGAGCAATGAGATCAGAAGCCAGATGGCACGTTTGTATCAAAGCAAAGATTTGAATCTAGGTTCAGTCCTCCTTCAATAAAAGCATAAAACTGGAACAGATTCATCAACTAATAACTTGTTCCACAAAGCCTATAAGCTATAGTGGCAGATATTCTTTACCATCCACCCATCCCCCAGGCCATTTGACTCCTCACTATCTCTCACCTACTCCCTCACCCCCAGTGGATAGCCCATCTGTTGAGAAGGCCTATAGATTTCACCTTTATTACATCTCTTGAAAACACCCACTTCTTGTCTTTAATATTGCCACTACCCTAGTGTGGGCCATCATCACTTCACACTTGGGCAATTAGAATAGCCTATTGGTGGTTCTACCTGCCTGAAGTCTCTCCTCACTGCAACCATATCCCATTGAGCAACCCAGCAGTTTTCCGAAAGCATAGGTCTGACCTGGTAATTCTCCACTCCAGTGACTATTGCTTCCAGCATCAAAGACAAAATCCTCTGTTTGGTGTTCAAAGCCTTTCATGACTTAGCACCTCCACCCTACTTTTCTAATCTTATTACACCTTATTCTTTTCCACACTGACATTTCCATTTTCTCTGACTCTTCCCTCATATGCAAATTCTTGCCCTTTTCATTTCTACTAATTGACTTGATTGGCTCCCTTCAAGTCCCAACCAAAATCCCTCTTAAACTTTTCCCAAGCCCTCTTCTAATGCCTTGCCTCTTTTAATTATTTTCTATTTATCTGTTATGCACCCTTTTTGTACCTATGTTTTGTTTACTTGTCTTCCATGTTAGATTATAGATTCTTTGAAGGTAGAAACTGTTTTTTGCTTCTTTTTGCATCTATAGGCCACATGGCACAATGTCTTGCATATGATAGGTGCTTAATAACAATAGTTATTCACTGACATAGCTTGCTGAATTTGAAGAGACTGAAAAACATTCATGTGAATTCATGTGAAAATATGAAATTGGAGTTTAAGACAAGTTAGAGCTTGAAATGTCAATTTGAGAATCAATGTGAAAAAGTTGAGCATTGAAATGAAGAGAAGATGTGTTCTCTCTAGTAGTAAATGCATAAGGAAAAGAGCAGATATTTAGGGATTGAGTTGAAAGAGACACCTATATTAAGGGATGAGAGTAGGAAAGAGCAGCAAAGTAAGAGGATCTGAAAAGTTAGGAGAATCAAAATTATTGAATTATCACAGAATCATACTTTAAAAGGATGTTAAGGTTACTTTAAAAAATATATTGTTTCTTAGCTTTAGATTGTTCAAAGTAAACTGAATTATACCCAATGATCTCACCATTTAAATTACTTTCTTATATAGGCAATTCATGTATTAGTTGGCTGTTATACAAAAAGACACATTGTACTCAAAGGGTAAGTTTATTTTAATTATATTTGTTTTCTCTGTATTTACAACTCATTGGTAAAAATGAATGATAATTAGCAGCATTTTTGGCCAAATGATTAGTATTTTCATTCAAAATGACTTGATATTATTATTCAATTATTTTTTCAATTAGTTTGATGTTTGAAAAGGACTCAATATTAAATATTAAACTATTAAGTCAAACCTCCATTAAAAGTCCTATGCTGCTGTTAAGTAATGATGTGAAGTTCCAATTCATTATTTTTGAAAATCATGCCTACATAAGCTCTGTAAGAATCTAAGAAGTTGGGGGGGGGGCAAAGGAGGAACTTTGAGTACATGGGCTTCTTATTAGGTAATATAGTTGTTGTTTAAGGACCAGATTAATTTAGAGAATTTTAGAGAAATTTAGAGAAAATTTAGAGAATCAAGGAAAAGAAATTCCCATACTGGCAATACCAAAATGTATGTTTCATTCTGCATGTTAAGTTCATCACTACTCTGTCAGGAGGTGAATAATGTATTTCATCTTTACTCCTAGATTCCTGGTTTGTTAATTGTGTAGAGGCTTACAGTCAGTGGGGAGACTGTGGGTAAGATATAAGACCCTTCAGCCCAGAGGGAACCTGCTAAAATGTCTGATTCGGCTCTCCATCTCCTCTAAGGGCTCTCTGCCTTCCTGAGGAGTCAAAGGTGACAGCCTGTTTTGAGATTGAAGCATAGTGATAGCAGGTGGAAGAGTGATACTAAGTGGCAAACTACTTAGCAAGTTGTTTATATGGTCCCATGTGCTCAGTATTGTTTTTGTTACATTATATAAAAGGGAAAAATCCTTGAAATAAACGGACTCCATTTTTCCACCATCCTCAGGAGTCCTGCCTCATCACTTCTCCCCTAGGAAGGTATATTTTAATCACCCCAGCATGGGGGTTCTAGAAAGCAATGGTATGTTTTGTCACCCCAACTTGGAAGATCTAGAAGGCAGGATATTTTAATCATCCCGGTGTGGGGGCACTAGAAAGCAATGGTACATTTTGTCACCCCAACTTGGGGGCTCTAGAAAGCAGGACACAACATTATTGTGTTGATCAGAATGCATTTTTCTCTACAATGTTATTACTGTATAGATTGTTTTCCTAGTTTTATTTATTGTTTATAGTGCTCTTTCCATTTTCTGCTAAAATTGTCCATTTCATCATTTTTTTATTGATAGAATATATGCATAGGTAATTTTTTATAATATCATCCCTTGCACTCACTTCTGTTCCAACTTTTCCCTTCCCTCCCTCCACCCCCTCCCCTAGATGGCAACCAGTCTTATACATGTTAAATATGTTATAGCATAACCTAGATACAATATATGTGTGCAGAACCGTACAGTTTTCTTGCTGCACAAGAAGAATTGGATTCAGAAGGTATAAATAACCCGGGAAGAAAAACAAAAATGCAAACAGTTCACACTCATTTCCCAGTATTCCTTCTCTGGGTGTAGCTGATTCTGTCCATTATTGATTAATTGGAACTGAATTAGATCTTCTCTTTGTCGAAGATATCCACTTCCATCAGAATACATCCTCATACAGTATTGTTGTTGAAGTGTATAATGATTGTAATGACCGCATATTTAAAATCAGCCGGAGTCAGCAATTCAGGTTAAGGGAAAAATCTTCAATATTTATTGAAGTGAAGAGATGAATAAGGATTGCGATAGCAATATGGGCAGTTGCGACAGGAAGCCAGCTAACAGAGAGAGATCTGAGCTGAGCAAAGTGTCGCAATGGCAATGCCAAAAGTCTCTCCTTCCCCTTCCTTTTCCACTCCCCTGCCTCTACCCACCAAAATTGTCATTTCCTATACAACACATCAGGACTTGCACAAAGAGTGGGCGGGAGCCATTCTTTCTCCAAGCTTACATATTAATAGAGTATGGTCCAATTACTATTTAGCCTCATGTGCTTGGGACCTCAGTGCAGCAACTCAAGCCTCAGCCCACTACAAATGATCTCCTGTTTCTGCTCATTTCACTTAGCATCAGTTCATGTAAGTCTCGCCAGTCCTCTCTGTATTCATCCTGCTGGTCATTCCTTACAGAACAATAATATTCCATAACATTCATATACCACAATTTACCCAGCCATTATCCAATTGATGGGCATCCATTCATTTTCCAGTTTCTAGCCACTACAAATAGGGCTGCCACAAACATTTTGGCACATACAGGTCCCTTTCCCTTCTTTAGTATCTCTTTGGGGTATAAGCCCAGTAGTAGCACTGCTGGAACAAAAGGTATACACAGTTTGATAACTTTTGGGGCATAATTCCAGATTGCTCTCCAGAATGGTTGGATTCGTTCACAACTTCACCAGCAATGCACCAGTGCCCCAGTTTTCCTGCATCCCCTCCAACATTCATCATTATTTTTCCTGTCATCTTAGCCGATCTGACAGGTGTGTAGTGGTATCTCAGAGCTGTCTTAATTTGCATTTCTCTAATCAATAATGATTTGGAACACATTCATATGAGTAGAAATAGTTTCAATTTCTTCATCTGAAAATTATCTGTTCATATACTTTGACCATTTATCAATTGGAGAATGGCTTGATTTCTTATAAATTAGAGATAATTCCCTATATATTTTGGAAATGAGGCCTTTATCAGAACCTTTAACTGTAAAAATATTTTCCCAGTTTGTTGATTCCCATTTCATCATTTTTTATGGGAAAATCATATTCCATCATATTCATATACCATATTTTGTTTAAATTTTCCTGAATAGGAGGCTATCCTCCTAGTTCTGGGAGACTACCAAAAAAACCTACGTAAATATTTTGGTACATATAATTCCTTTTTCTTCTTTCTTTGCTATCTGTTTAGGGAAGTCTATCCCTTTTTCTAGGAATATCAAACCTCCTTACTTGATCAAGAAAATATCTGGTTTTACAAGACCCTGATTCAACTTTTTCCTTGGTAATATTATATAGCCAAGTTTACATTTCTGTATAATGCTATATACTATGAAAATATTGTATTGTAATAACTGTAGGTAGGCCTAATTTGGGGTAAATGAATTTATTTCTAAAAAGGTCATTCTAGGTTACTCTATACCAGTCTTCCCTAAATGGGGGGGCTGTGGAGAAACATGGAGAAAAAAGGGGGAATCAGTCTCAACCTGTGTAAATACAGCTAAATTAATATTAAATATAGTTATCTTTTAGGACCTTTTCCTCCTGAAAAATAAAATTAAGTTATCATGTTTGTAAAAACATGTAGTCATATCTAAAATTAAGTAAACTATCATTCAATATTTCTATTCTTAACTTTTTCATTAACTCTCTTAGCATTAACTCCTTTAGAAATCTAAAATGTTTTTAGATGCGCAAAACAAAACACATAGTATTACAAAGGAAATATTATAGGGAAATACGATGTTCAAAAAAGCAATTTAAGTTCATGAAACCCAGGTTAAAAACTCTTGAATTCATTAATCAATAAATCAATCTCTTCCATAGTGAATTTTGATAGTCATTCTTCCAACTTTCAGTTAAAGTTAACCATAACATATCTTCAAGGGCATATACACTAGTCTTTTGCTTTCACAAATACATAGTTTTCAGCCCAGGATAATGTCTTACTCCACCCACAGGATAATCCAAATGCCCATAGAAACACAGAGGAAGCATTGAAGAGAAAAGTCATAGGGAAAAATATCTAGTATTCTCCTTTCCCAAAGAGTCTTTCTCTTTGAACCTAATTGGGATGAATCTAGGAATTCTTTAGCCAGAGGATAATTTCTATTCCACCTACTGTTTTAAATACCAAATATTCCAAATTTCTTACTGAAGAGGACTTTTCTTGGGCCACTATTGACTTAAAGGGAGTATTGGGTCTAACTCTTCAGAAGTCCATATGGCCTCCTAGGAAACCCTAAAATTACCTTTCCCCTCCTTCAAGTAGTTTAGGGGCCAATGTAGGCAGGAAATTACTCCTCTATAATATTCCACATCCATAAAATCATAGAATTTCCAAGAAAGAAGGGACTCCAAGAAGTCATAGTCCAACCTATATATGAAAAGAATCACATTATAACATGTATTATTAAAAAGTGACTATCCAGGCTCTGCTTCCAAAGAGAGGGAACCTACTACCTCCTTCAGATCTTCCAAATCTAGTCTGAAAACTCTGTAATCATTCGATTAATATACATTCCTGCTTAGTTAGTTTTATTGAAAAAATTCATTGTAGTAGCAATCATCACTCCTTTTGAGCTTTCTGAGGATAGCCAGAAAAAACTTATCATAGCCTGGACATCAGTGAAATGAGTTCATCTAAGAAACAAACTTTCAATCACTAAAAGCTAGAAAAAAGAATAAATCTAAAAAAAATCTAAAAATTTTATTGAAATAAAATTGTTCACGCAATTTTATTTAATCTTGTCAGATTTTTATAAGGAATAAATTCAACTCAAAAAGAATTTCTTGAATCCCATAATGGGCAAAATTCTGTTTTGAATATTGATTATTTACTATACTCTTCTTTGCCCTTTAGCAATTTACAATCTAGAAAAGCCAAAAAGATAGAACTCAACAATATATTTAAGTCAAAATGTTAAGTTCCATGAAAAAGGCACAAAATACTATGGGGGTACAGAGGAAAAAAGAGATCCCACCTGACTGGGTAAATCAAGAAACACTTCCTAAAGAAGGTTGACATTTGAATTTAGGCTTTGATGAATGGGCAAGATTTTGGCAAAATCCTTGCTGGCTAATCTATTGGACTACATGATCTCCAGAAACTCATTATTCCACAAAATGAAGTCCACTTGGTAACTCAGACCTCCTTAGATTATTTCTAATCCTAACTGCAACACTTTATGATCTTCCTTCCCATACCCCTACTACTTTATCTACCATTCCCCTTCCTCCATTTTTATGTGTTGCCTTCCATTAATCTGTATGCTCCAAGCTTTCAGGGACTGTCTTATGCCTTTCTTCATAAATCACCACTTAATACAGTGCCTAACATATTAGGCACTTTATAAATGTTTATTCTGACTCTGATAAAAGTAGAGAGAGAGTGGAATATATTCCAAGCAGAGTAAACCAGAGTAGGAGAACATTTGAGTTTTGGTCACAGACTATTAAGTAAACAAAGATTATAAATGAAAAAATTTATCACATTATATTTTTTATTAAAGTTTTTACTTACAAAACATATGCATGGATAATTTTTCAACATTGACCCTTGCAAAACTTTCTGTTCCAAATTTTTTCCTCCTTCTCCCCATCCCCTCCTCTAGATGACAGGTAGTCTAATACATGTTAAATATGTTAAAATTTATGTTAAATCCAATATATATATATATTATATATATATATATACATATTTATACAGTTATGTCGCTGCACACACAAAAAAAAATAGGATCTAGAAAGAAAAAAAAGTGAGAAGGAAAACAAAATGCAAGCAAAGATCAACAGAAAGCATGAAAATACTATGTTGTGGTTCACACTCAGTTTCCACAGTCCTCTCTTTGAGTGTAATGACTTTTTTCATTACTGGACAATTGGAATTGATTTAAGTTATCTCATTGTTGAAGAGGGGCATGTCTATCAGAATTGATCATCATATAGTCTTCTTATTGCCATGTATAATGATCTCCTAGTTCTGCTCATTTCACTTAGCATCAATTCATTTTAAGTTTTTCCAAGCCTCTCTAAAATCATCCTGCTGGTCGTTTATTAGAACAATAGTATTCCATAACATTCAAATTTCAAAATGTATTCAACCATTCTCCAATTGTTAGGCATTCATTCAGTTTCCAGTTTCTAGCCACTACAAAGAGGGCTGCCACCAACATTTTGGCACATACAGGTCCCTTTCCCTTCTTTAGTATCTCTTTGGGGTATAAGCCCAGTAGAAACACTGCTGGGCCAAGGGTATGCACAGTTTGATAACTTTTTGAGTATAGTTCCAAATTGCTCTCCCAAATGGTTGGACCTGTTCACAGTTCCACCAACAGTGTATCAGTGTCCCAGTTTTCCCACATCCCCTCCAACATTTATCATTATCTTTTCCTTTCATTTTAGCCAATCTGGCAGGTATGTAGTGATATCTCAGAGTTGTTTTAATTTGCATTTCTCTTGTCAATAGTGATTTGGAGCACCTTTTCCTATGACTACAAATAGTTTCAATTTCTTCATGATACTTGTTTTTATTGATATTCTTTCATTTTTGCACAGATATGAAAATAAAAAATGTCAACATGAAAACGTGAACTATGAAATTGAAAAGTAAGAAATATTTTAATATTTAAAATAATATTTTATCATATATTAATAAGGATATTCAATATTGTGATCAATGAACATTGATTGGGAAGAAAGGATTCAGATTTAACACCAAGTTTCCTAAGTGTAAAACATTATAATTCATTAATTCATTCAAGAGACAGTGTGGCACTATGATTCAAGAACTGGTCTTAGATCCAGGAAAACCCTTTGCGAGATATATACTGGCTATATGATCCTAGGTAAGTTCTTTACTCTCAGTGTCCCAAACAGCTATCTATAAGTTGTAGAAAAGGTTCCAATATACATTGGTAAAGTGTTTTTCCTCTTCCAGGAATTCTTAGTGCCAATGAAATCACAAAGCTAAACCTTATCCCTATTATATGCCAGGCATTGTGCCAGGCACTAAGGATACAAAAACAGAAATAAAACAGTCCTTACTCTCAAGAAAATTACAGTCTTCTGAGAAAAACAATAGGTACAAAAAGAAGTAAATACAGATATATATGAAGTAATTACACAGTAATTTCCAGGATAGGGCCCTACTAATTAGGGGAAATTGGGATAAACTTCCTATAGCTATGGAACTTAGCCCTGAAAGAAGCTGGGGAGTCTAAGGGGCAAGATTTAGGAGAATGCAATGCATTTTTTGCATGGGGACCTTTTGTGCAAAAGGCATAGGCATGGGAAATTAAATTCTGTAATAGCAAGTAATGCACGTTACAGAGGATGAATATGTATTTATGTGAAAAGGAGGATTAGGAAATGAGACTAGAAATAAATGCAGGCTGGAATAACATCAAAAAAGGCCTTAAATGCCAAACACACTATGCTTTTAAAATGTATATGTTATCTGGGGGCATGAATCATGGCATGGCATGAGTCCCCCAGATGTCCTCTTTAGGTAGAAGCTCATGTCATAAAATTGTACATACTCTTTAACCCAGACATCCAACAAAAGGGAAAAGGATCTAATTGTACAAAAATATTTATAGCAGGGTTTTTTCTATGGTGGTTAAAAAGTGGAAATCAAAAGAATGCTCCTCAATTGGGAATGGCTAAATAAGCTGTGGTATATGACTGTAACCGAATATTATTGTGCTATAAGAAATGACAAGCAGGATGATATCAGAGAAACCTCAAAAAACTTACATGAACTGATGATGTATAGTGAAATGAACAGATCTAGGAAAACCCTATATACAGTAACAGCAATATTGTTTGTTTAAGAATTGTGAATGACTTAACCATTCTCAGCAATACAAAGGTACAAGATGATCTCAAAGGACTAATGATGAAGTATATTATCTGCCTCCAGAGAAAGAACTGGTATTGTTTGAATGCAGACTGACAAATGCTATTTTTTACTTCCTTTCATTTTTTTCTTTCATTTGAAACTTCTTAAACAAAATGACTAATATGGAAATGTTTTACCTATGTCCAATTGTTAAATCCTTTGGGGGGAAGGGGGAGTGGAGGGAGAGAAGGACAGAATTTGCAACACATAACTCTAAATAAAAATATTAAAAACTTGCAAAATAAAACAAAATAATAGCTCATGAACTTCCATTTAAAAGATAATGAAAATGCACATAAACTAGAATACATTGCATACAAGAAATTGTATGTGAAAGCAGTGCAAATATCATCAAAATAATGTATTATTGAAAAAGATAATGACTTGTATTCAGGATAAGAGTTATGAATGAGAAGCTAATCAGTTCTGATTGTATCCTCACAACATTTGGAAAAATTCCCAGTATATTAGGTGGAACCACCAGTACAAGGTTATGGAAAAACATAGATGAAGATTGCACCAAATCCTCAGGCATAGGATATTTATATCTATGACATCATCTATTGGAGTAGTAGAGTGTTACAGTATTAGAGTATGGGTGAATTATGCTTATGAACTAAAATGATATTTGGAGGTAGACCAATTAAGAAGGTATTAAAGCAATCCTAAAATGATAATTTTGGAAATGGAAACATAAATACTTTAACTTAAAGATGTTTCAAAGAAGAGTCATGATTCTATAGTTGTTTGGATCTTGGATTATAAAAGAGCTAAATTTACAAAGCTATGAAGACCTTGAGATCTCTTTCCTTACTGACCTTGAAACATGAGTAACTAATTCTTTGAATCCAAATATTAAATGAGTTCCCAATCCATCTAATTGTTTTTTATCACTTTCTTCAACTCTCTCCACTTTTCCCACAAAACAGAGCAGATAATCTCTAAAATACTTGGCTAAGAAGTAGATAAACATATGTACAATATTATCCTGATCTGCTGGGTTAGTAATGCTGCCAAAAAGAGAAATGAGGTTTTTCTGACATGACGTCTTCTTGATGAAACCATGCTGGTTCTTTGTGATCATCTCCTTTTAAGTTGTTCACTAATGTCTCTTTATAAATAAATTCTAGAACTTTTCCATGACTCAAAGTCAAACTCAATGGTCTATAATTTTCAATCTCTATCTATTCTTGACCTCTGGGGAAGTAGAGACAGTATTTGCTCTTTTTCCATCTGCAATATGTCTCTCATTTTCCACTCTTTTTTGAGATACCATTGACAGTGGCTTGGCCACCACATTTGCACATGGTTTCATTACTTGAGGACAGAGTTCATCTGAGCTCAGTGACTTGATTTTGGCAAGGGTAATGAGTTTTTGCTATTGTCTTTCTAATTTGGGATATTAAAAATCACATTAGCCATTTTTGTTTTGTGAGACCCAAAGCAACAATTAATGTCCTTGGTAGGGAAAATTAGCATAATGAGAAAGAAGCTCTTTAATTTTTGTCACAGGATAAGTCATATATTCAAAAAGAGAGTTATATAGAAACAAAAGATATAAATAAAAATATGATTAAATTATTTAGCAATATTATTTAAATATCACTTTAAAATTTGCAAAGCATTCTATATCCATTATCTCATTTTATGATCATAACAACTCTGTGTAATAGGAGTTATTATTGTCCCCATTCTACTGAGAGGGAAACTGGAAGTTTAGAGAAGTGAAAGTCATATAGCTAATAAGTGTCTGAGGCAGCGTTCAAATTTGGATTTTCTAGACTGCAAGTCTAATCTATTTGATCTAATTATGCATATAGGAAAAACAAGTAGATGAAGAGTGCCTTGCTAGCTAGAAAATGATATGCAGTTGGCTAGTCCATAGATACGTTTATGTTGAAATAATACCATAGGTGGGAAACCTAGAACTTAATATAAGAGAAAAGCAAGCTAGATTGCATTTGGAAATTGTTCAGTGTTTTTAATAAACCCAAGACTCCATTTGAGACAAAGAACCATTTTTTAACACTGATGTTCTTCTAATTATACTATGTAGATGCATAGTCTCCAAAGAATTCAGATTTCTGGGCATCCAAAGGAATGTGAAGAGGCCTGTGGTGGATGGTAGATTTCATTATTTCACCAGTAAAGAATTGTGCAAAAAAGAGAGGATTGTGGATGTCATTAGGAAGATGTATGCTGAAAAAAGAAAATGGGACATTCATGTAATATTAAACAATAGCAATTATAACAATAAACATATGAAGTACCCAGAAATCTGTAAGGAAGCTCACAGAACATTACCTAGTCTTTTTGTAAAAGATTTAGAGGAGAACATAGACAAGAGTTATGAGAAAGTATGGCAGGATTACACTCTATATCAATGGAGGGAGACCTACAAAAATAAGATCCATTGAAATATGAAGGTTGTTTTACACTGGGTCACAAAACCCTCTTTTACCAGGATCATTCTGGGTGTCTGTGAAAATATCCCTACTCTTTGAGGATTGATCAATAAAAATCTGACTTCCATTTTGAAATGGATTATGACAAATTCTTAGGTGTTTATCTCCTTCTTTCTCCACTACCCAGACAAATATGCTGCTTCATCTCTTGGACCACCATCTAAGTCTTGGGATTTGAAAAGACATTCTGTCTTCCTTTAGAACATCTTGGCTCTACATATATGTATTATCCAAGGCTCTTTGTTGCAACTTTCCACAAAAAAAAGGGACAGAAGTTTCTTCCTCTTAACATAGGTGCTAATGCCAAAAGAGAAGAGTTTCCAACAAAGGAAAGGGAAATTTTAGTTTTCTTCACTACAATTATCTTCAACAAGGGTTGGTACATTATCTACAATTATCTTCATCATGAAGTTTTGTATATAGTTATCATAACTAGCTAAGTAACAGAGAGGATAGAGGGCTGGAGCTAGAGTCAGGAAGACCTAAGTTCAAATGTGACCTCACACACTTACTAGTTGGATGACCTTAGGCATATCACTTAGCTCTCTTTGCCTCAGTTTCCTCATCTGTAAAATGATCTAGAGAAGGAAATTGAAAACTACTACAGTATCTTTGAAAAGAAAACCTCAAATGGGACCATAAAGAATCAGACAGAGCTGAAATGATTGAACAGCATTATGAGTACCATTAGACAAGATGACCAAAGAGTCCCATGTAACAATCAAATCACCACTTCCTTGGTCCCTTAACTCATTGGTGATGGTGGTTGTCCTTGATGCTCAAAGAGGACCAAAATGACATCACTACATTGGAGTAAAGACACAGTATGTCTGACTGTGACTAATCAGACCAATCAATACAAGGTCAGAAGGTTCTGTCAGAGATTGGGCAAAGAAAGTCCACATGACTATTTGGAATGGAGATGTCTCTAAATTTGTACATCTCACATTTCTTTATAATTATTGTAATTCTACTTTGCTTATAGAACATAACTCTTTCTTTGATGTGGGCCTATCATGCTGGGAAGTACTAGGCCAGCATCTCCCATGTTTCATAACCAATTTCAAAATTCTTCAGAGAGATCTTGAGACCATCTTCTGGCCTCTGTATAAGCTTCTTGCTTATGTAAGTTCCCTATAATATAGTCTTTTAGGCAAATGCATGTATTTCTCCTGGAGTAATAAAGCAGCAAATTTCTTATCAATATTCCTCAGGCTTTCTAAACCATACTGGCTCTTGGGTAAATGGCTATCTTCCAGGTGAAGGATAATCTTATGAAGAAGGACACTGACAAGAATCTTGCTGGCAGTAACTAAAACAAAGACACATACATACACATACACACACACACTCACACACACGGACAGAGGACAACTTCTTTTCCTTTATACAGATGGACAATGGAGAAATTATTGAACTTCTAGGGAATTTCCTTCTCTTGCCATATAACTGAGAAAATTTCCATCAACTTTTGTATGATCAGTGGAACTTTGCCTTATAAATCTCAGGTAGAATAGAATCACCACAAGATTCTTTGCCACACAAGAGGAG